>NC_060276.1:103319790-103359984 GCF_021613505.1 Equus quagga | reverse complement strand
CGTGCTCCGCTGTGGCGGCCCAGGGTTCAGATCCTGGGCGCGGACATAGCACCGCTCGTCAGGCCACGTTGAGGCAGCGTCCCACGTCCCACAGCTCGAAGGACCTGCAACTAAGATATACAACTATGTACAGGGGAGTTTGGGGAGATAAAGCAGAAAAAAAAAAAAAGATTGGCAACAGTTGTTAGCCCAGGTGCCAATCTTTAAAAAAAAAAAAAATTTACTGAGGATGCCAAAGAGTTTTCATTTATGTGGGTTTTATGTATTCGTTTATTTGATTATGATAGACATTTATAAAGTATTAACTTATTTATAAGTAATAATAAACCTATTATATAACAAAAATAAGATCTTTGTGAAACATAACTATATTACAAAGCAAAATAATTTAGAACAGTGACATTATTTTACATTTTTGCAAATCTCTTTAATGTCTGGCTTAGAAGCCAGCTGGATTCTCATATCTGCTTCTGCAGCCAATCTACTGTGATATGTTGTTTGGTTATTTGTGGAAGTGTATGAAGGAAATTTGGCTTCACACAGGTATGTAGTTGGAAAAGGTAGGAGTATTTTAATAGCCTTTTTTTTTTTTTTTAAAGATTTTCTTTTTTTGCTTTTTCTCCCCAAAGCCCCCTAGTACATAGTTGTATGTTGTTTGTTGCGGGTCCTTCTAGTTGTGGCATGTGGGACGCTGCCTCAGCGTGGTTTGATGAGCAGTGCCATGTCCGCGCCCAGGAGTCGAACCAATGAAACACTGCAGCGGAGTGTGCGAACTTAACCACTCGGCCACGGGGCCAGCCCTTAATAGCCTTTTCCATTAGTAGTGGGTATTCTCTTTTGTCACTACACCAAACCTCGTAGCGTGTTAGTTTCTTAAAGGTTATTTCCAATGTGGAATCTGAAACCATATCAGTAAACTTTTTATACTGTGGTACATTAAAATCCACTATCTTGGGGCCGGCCTTGTGGCTGAGTGGTTAAGTTCACGCACTCCACTTCAGCGGCCCAGGCTTTCGCCAGTTCGGATCCTGGGCACAAACATGGCACCGCTCATCAGGCCATGTGAGGCGGCATCCCACATGCCACAACTAAAATATACAGCTATGTACTGGGGGGATTTGGGGAGAAAAAGAAAAAAAAAAAAAGAAGAAGAAAGCCACTAACTTGATTAGTATATGGTATATAACATTATATTTCTGTTGTCCACGTATTCAACAATGAGCACATATTACTTTTTTGGAGGGTTATGTTGGTTGCATTCTGAAAATTTATTTTTAAATTTGCGTACGGTAAAATTCACTCTTTGATGTGTAGGTCTGTGAGTGTTGACAAATGTATAGAGTCATGTTAATTGCTACCACAATCAAGATATAGAATGCTTCCATCACCCACACCCCCTTCCTGCAATTCCCTTGTGCTATTTCTTTGAGTTATACTTTTGAAATAGGTTCATTCAGATGGTTAACCTCATCCATCATATGTTGATTTGCATCACTTTTGCTTACAAAGTGTCATATTTTCTGGCATTATGTTCCATCTGGGATCCACCATACTGAATACGCCATTCCCAGAGATGTGCAAAATGAAACTTTGTAACATGTGTTTCTTTGCTTAGCTGGGAGTGAGAAGGTACTTGATCTGTGAATATAAAATGAAATTCTAAGGATGATTCCCCCAAAGAACGTTGGAGAAAAATTCTAACATTTCCATTAGAACTTCATAACAAGAGAAATTTTAGCTCTGAGGATTTGAGAAAGCAAACTAAATCGTATATTCTGCTCATTACTTTGTTTCAGTGGGTCATGAAGACAGAGAGAACCCCAACAGCATTAGCAGCAGTTCTAGCACTCAAGTAATTATATTCACTACTTCAGCTTTCTAGAAATTAAACCTAGATAGTGAACCACTTAAAAGGATAACTTGACTTTCCTCTATTCAAATGTGCATCCATTTTAACCTACTCACGTCTATAGCAGACTGTCATTTTACAAATTCTAGCACATGTATAGATTCATGTTAACTACCACCACAATCAGGATACAAAATAGTTCCACCGCCCCAAAAAAACTCCCTCTTGCTACCCCTTTATAATCTCCCTTCTTTCCCACCCCTAACTATGGCAACTATGAATCTGTTCTCATCACTATAGTTCAATCTTTTCAAGAATGTCATAGAAATGAGATCATATAGTACACAGCCTTTGAGACTGTCTTCTTTCACTTCATTCCTTTTATTGTTGTTTTATTCCACTGTATGGATGTGTCAGTTCGTTTGATCCATTCACCTATTGAAAGGTGTTTGGCTTATTTCCAATTTGGGGCAATTGTTAATTCGGCTGCTATAAACATTTGTGTGTAGGTTTTTGTGTGAGCATAAGTTTTCATTCTTCTAGGATAAAATACCCAGCAGTAGAATTGCTGGCTTATACGTTAAGTGTATGTTTACCCTTTTAAGATAGTGCCAAATTATTTTTCAGAGTAGTGAAACCATTTTTCATTTCCACCAGCAGCATATGAGAGTTCTAGTTTCTGGGCATCCTCGCTGGCACTTAGTATTATTGATGTTTTTTATTTAGCCATTCTAATAAGTGTAGGTGATGTCTCATCATGGTTTTAATTTGCATTTCCCTGATGGCGAGTGATATTGAACATCTTTTCATGTGTTTATTTGCCATCTTTATATCCTCTTTGATGAGGTGTCCAAGTTTTTCCCCATTCTTTATTTGAATTGTTTGTTTTCTTACCGTTAAGTTTTGAATTCTTTATATGTTCTAGATACAGATCCTTTGTTGGATATGTGATTTGCGAATATTTTCTTCCAGTCTGTAGCTTGTCTTTTCATTCTCTTAATGGTATGTTTCATAGAACAAAACTTTTTCATTTTGATGAAGTCCAGAATATCAAATTTTCCTTTTATAGATCATGCTTTGGGTCTTATACCTAAGAACTCAAATTTTACATCTAGATCTATGATCCATTTTAAGTTAATTTTTATATAAGGATGAGGCTTAGGACAAGGTTCATCTTTTCTTTTTTTTTTCGACCTACCTAAGTCCAGTTGTTCCAGCACTGCTTACTGAAGAGACTATTGTTCCTCCATTGAATTGGACCTTTTGCACCCTTATGAAAAACCGTTTGAGCATACTTGTGTAGGTCTGTTTCTACATCCTCTATTGTCTTTTGTTGATCTCTGTGTTTATCCTTTTGCCAACACCATAGTCTTGATTACTGTAGCTTTGTAATAAGTTTTATGTAGTGTGATTCCTCCATTTTATTCTTTTCAAAAATGTTTTAACTATTCTAGTTCTTTTGTCGAAATTTCCATATAAATTTGAGTCAGCATGTCTTTATCAACAAAAAAGTCCTGCTGGGATTTCTATTGAATTGTGTTAAATCTGTATATCACTTTGGGGAGAATTGACGTCTTTATTATGTTGAGTTTTCCAATCCATGAAAATGGTATGTCTCTCCATTTATTTAGGTCTTTTTCTTTCTTTCATTAGCATTTTGTAGTTTTCAGCATACAAGTCCTATACATGTTTTGTTGGATTTATACCTAAGGAGTTCATTTTGGGGAAAGTTATTTTTTATTTTTAAATGTTGGTCTCCAATTCTATTCCCTAGTATACAGAAATACAATTTTATAATTTTTTGTTGTGATATTTCTTTAGTTCAGAGAGTTGTAGGTGAATTAGCTAGTTCTAAAAAGAGTACAGAGGACCCATGAAACATTAAAAATACCCTACGTAAATGCACAGTTAATATGCAGTCATTAAAATTTACTTTATAAATCTATATTGGCCCAAATATTTGGCCACATAATAGTGCCGAATTTAAAAAAAAACAACAGCTTATATAGTATAGTTCACTTATGTAATTTTCATATATGTGTACATGTGCTTAGAGAGATTTCTAGAAAAATGTTTACCAAATGTCAAAAATCATATCTGAGTAGTGAAAAGTTTAGGTGCTTTGTATTTTTTCCATATTGCTTTTCTCTATTTGAATATTTCGATATAGGCACACATTTTTTTATGAGAACAATGAAGCTACTTACAAGAGAAAATAAAAACAAAACATTAAATTGTCATATGGTCCTTAGCACTAAATGAGTATAGTATAGACTCAAGTCCTCTTTGAGAACTAAGTGCTTGCATCCTAGAAATCTTGATGTTGCCCCAGCCATTTTAGGATTCTGAAATTTTTTATTGAAAACCAAAGGAACATTTCAAGACAGATGGAACATTCTGAGAATGCTGCATTTAGAATTTTTCTTCACCCTAGCATTTCATTTTCATCATATGCTTGTCTCTGTATCAGGCAAAGACAGTGGATCTCAACCTGGACTGCACATTAGAATCATCTGGGTGGGTTTTAAAAAGAGTATCTGATGGCTCAGCCCACCCTGGATGTTAGATTAGCATTTCTGAGGATGGGACCGGGGCATTAGTGTTTTTAAAAGTTCCCCATGTGATTACTAAATTCTTCAAAAAACACATGTTGATGAATTCTAATGTAATGTATAAGAACTACTGAGTATTTAAAAATATGATTTCTATATATTACATTATTATACATTATCATTATGATTTCTATATATCCATATAGGTTATATATGAAGATATGAAAATAAAAGGTATCTATGCTTTCACACCTGTATCAAGTTAAATACTTATAAATGAGAAGGGAATTAAATTTTACAAACAAAATGAGTTCTAATGTGACCAAAAATAATTTTATGAAAGCAAAAACCCATATAGCATCTTTTAATATTTCCACATTTTTCGTGGGAATTTACCATCCTTGTGAAGTTTTCAGCTGTATTGCTGACACTTGACAAATGGTAGTTAATTAGCATTGCTCAATCTTGTCTCTTCTCTGTTGTAGATATGATTATATAAACCTAGGCTGAGGAGTATTTGTGTATAGAAATGTCATCTTCCCTGTATCTCTTCTAGGAGACCTCCTCTATAATAATTCATGACAACATCTGATCCTGTGTATGCTGAGGAATTATGTGCTTTATAACACTTTAAAGTGGTTCCGAGATCTGCAGTCCTGTCACTACCCTCTCAATCTTGACTATGACTCACCATAGTCTCTTTTTGAGTGGTTTCAGCTTCCCATCTGTAGGAAGTGCCTAGTTTTGCCCAGGCTTAACTCTCCATGAGCAGGGCCCAAGAGTCAAAATGGTGCAGGGGAGACCTTGCTCAATGGGTACAATGTTGCAGTTATGTAGGATGAGTAATTCTAAAAACCTGATATACAACGTGATGACTATAGTTAATAATACTGTATTGAAGACTGGAACTATGTGAGGAGAAGATATGTTACTTAGCTTGACTGTAGTAAGCATTTCACTATATATATCATATCATCATGTTATACACCTTAAATATATACATGTTTATTTTAAAAATAAAATTACAATAAAATAAATGAGACAGTCCCTAGGCTGCATTTCCCAGTGTTCTTAGGAATCAGATAACAGAAATGGGGTTTTTTGGGGCTGGCCCTGTGACCGAGTGGTTAAGTTTGTGCGCTTCACTGCAGCGGCCCAGGGTTTCGCCAGTTTGGATCCTGGATGTGGACATGGCACGCTCATCAAGCCATGCTGAGGTGGCATCCCACATGCCACAACTAGAAGGACCCACAACTAAGAATATATAACTATGTACCGGGGGGCTTTGGGGAGAAAAAGAGGGGAAAAAATAAAATCTTTAAAAAAAAAAAATGTGATTTTGCAGCTTCCTCAATATGCAGTAACTTGAATGAAAATAGAAAGCTGTCCATCTTTTGAAATGTTCTGGGCTTTTTTGGGGTTCCTGTGGGAACTTTGAAAATCTTGCAAACTGGTTTACTTAGCTACCTGTCTGTAGAGCTATTAGGACCCTTCTCCCTACACACCATTTTTTTCCTGGTCTCACCTATCAAAACTATTTAATGTGGCTTAAAGAAAGAGACAAGTGATTTTGGAAAGAGAGGATTCCATTATGTCAATATACATTATATATTACACAGTACACTGCAGTTTTCAAAACATTTTCCCAACCTTATCAAATTTGTTCCTCACAGTAATCTTGTGAGGTGTACAGAGGGATACCCTCCAGTATGTCCCAACTCAGGATAATAGAAGCCTGCAAGTTGCCCAAGTTGGGTATCTTGGTATTAGATATTCCTCTTACTCTCACAGTCTTCTGCTTTGGTTCAGTTCTTGGTTGTCTCGTCCTTAGCTTTCTGATTGATCTTTCTGTCTTAATCTAGTCCCTTACCAGTCCATTCCCCACACTCTTTCTAGGATTACCTTTTCAAAATACAGTTAATAATTTCACCTTCCAGCTGAAAAAACCTTCGGTGGATTCTCATTTCTTACAGATTCAAATTCAGATTCATTAGCATAGCATTATTCCCTTTGCTGGCCTTTCCACCTTTTTCTCCATCCTCACTGTCCACCGCAGGCCATCTGTCTGCTGCACCAGAGCTCTTCCTCAAAGATCCCATGTGCTTTTCTACCGCCCTGCCTTCACTCCTGCCATCTTCTCTGCCGAGAATCACACCCCACCACTCACACCGCCCCACTTTTCTGAAATTCTCCTTATGCTTTCAGTGGCACAGTCTCTGGAAAACTTTCCTCACTCAACTCTCCAGGCGGAATGTCTTCCTTTCTCTCCTCTGGACTCTGTAACCCTTTGTACACACCTGGGATGGCACCTGTTGCCAAGTTAAGTGGCTCTCTTCCCCAGACTGCAAGCTCCTTGTGAACACAAGCTGTGCTGTGTATTGCTGTCTTTAGCTTCATGTCCCTGAGCAGAGCATAGTGCCAGGGACATGGCTGACACAGGACTTGTTTATTTGAGCACGGGAATGATTTTTGGAAGCTTCAGAGAGGCTGTCGGTGCAGCATTTATGTTTAATGGAATGGCCAATTATTTTTTTATTATTAATGACTCCACACTCAGTGGACAGTAGTTTCTAGACTGTCATCTTTAATTTCTCTTACTATTAAATTTTAATCACTTTAGGCATCTCGAAAGGTTAAACTTACTCTTGTATTACACACACACACACACACAGAGTACCTATTTTCATCTTAAAAAATGTCTCTGCTGCTTGAACCAAAGGTGTGGTGGTGATCTTTCCTTTTATCTAATAGAATTCTTCATGCCCCTCAGATTATGACCAGGAAACTGGCTTCTTAGCAACAGACCTGGTTTTCAAACTCCTCTTGCATAGATTCTCTTAACTGGGTGGTCATTATCTTTTGCTGTTAACACCGTAAGTAAATACTCAGTCACACAGTTTTGAGACTCCCTTAGCACCATATGTATGTGTGTATTTGTCCATTTTGCTGTGCTCTTTCCCTAGCTCCAGCATACACAAATGTGCCCTTGCAGAAGAGTAATGGGGCCTACTTGGCTTTTGCCTCCTCTTGGAGAGTTGTTCTGTTCATTGGTCATCATACATTCAGTGGTGCTGGTGACAGGTTAGGGAAAATCACTGGAGGTTGGAAAGTGGCTGATAATAGAACGTGAAATCCAGGCTTCTGGAGGGGGCCTCAGAAAAGCTCATCCTATCCAACCTCCTTCTTCTAACACAATTAGAACCTTCTCCCTGTTCTGCTGCAATGGTGGTTATAGTGCAATGAGCACTGAAGGGCTCATTATAGAATTGTATGGCCTTGATTTCAGGGAACCTCTGTCTACCTTCAAAATGGCTATTTCCTATTTTTAAAAGATAGCTTGAGTTTGTGACACAGAGTTAAGTATTTTCGGAGAGTAGTAGTGCAATGTTGTATTTCCATTCTGAAGTTGTAGTATAAGCCACTCTGCAGGAATAAGCTAGAGCAAGGGAATGGGCACGACTTTAGATGACGTTTTTTATCAGACCGTCACTAGCAGTTGATAGAACAGCTGTACTTCTTTTGCTACTTTCCTCCCTTTTTATTTAACAGGTAGAGTGCAATTTGCAGCACTTGGACCCTTGGAAAAGACAACCAACCAAACAGATAATAAACCAAAAAGAAAAGGGGATCACCCAAGGCACACACTGGGAGGTAGCTTTGTCTGAGCAGCAGTGTCAGGCTCCTGGGACAGCAGGCCCCCCCCCCCCCGCCCCCCCCGCCCTTTCAAAATCCTACAAAACCCTCCCTTGTTGTTTCTGTTGAGGCCAAGAGTCAGCCAAATAGCTTTTGTGTTGGGCTTTAAAATCAAAGTTGTTTTATCATATTAAACTGCCAGGATCATGTCTTCTTGACACAAGACCCCTGAAATGCCTATTACAATGCCACGGACTCAGCAGACACTCAGTTTTATGTGAAGTCGCACACACTAGAAGCATCTGAATTCCCATTTCTGTGTTTATAAACATGTGAATTGTAAGAACAGCTCATTTTTCTAAACTAATGCTTTACCTGGTTCTTGGGTGATCTTTTAGGTGATTTCAGGCCATCGTCGCAGAAGTTAATATCTGACATCTGTCAGGATGTTTTTTATAGGAAGAAAAGATGGATTGTTAGGAAGAAACAAACTAGGTTTTGGTAATGTTAAAGAATCAGGTGCACGTTTCAGAAGTTTGGGGAACCTTTTTGTTTGTCGAATTTATAAGTAAGGCACTTATGATGTCTAATTGTTGCCTATCCAGAGAATCTGTTGCAAGGCAAATTCTGAGCTGCATAAATGTTAATCTAATGTTTGTGAAAACAGGTTCTAAGCAATCCTTATTTCTTTTTCAGCTGTGGAGCTAAATGTCCGTAGTAAAGGTTATACAAAATGTATAGTCACATCTTTATGTATATTTTTATAAAATATGATTTATGATCTAAGAGGTTTTAAAAAATCTGATAATGCTGGTTATGCACACACACATTTTTTTAAAAGTCAGGAATCACTCTTTTTCTTCTAAAGTAGACAATCAAAATAAGCAGTTTGAAGAGATGGATTTAAGACAGCAAAATTGTTGTATCTTCAGCTGTGTAAAAGAAGAACTGTACCTTGGACCAGAAAACGTGTATTAGCGATGGTTCGGTTAGTGACTGCGAAAGCAAAATAAATACCACGGTGTAAAATACAGTTCCACATGACAGCGTGTTTGGCTAGGACTGAAAATCAGAATTTAGGGAACAGTTAACACTAAAATATGTTCTGCTTCTTTGCATGAAATATGTTAGCAGCGCCTTTGTTTCTCGTTGATTGCAGCAGGGAGAGTTTTGAGCAGGTTTTGTTGTTGAGGTTTGTTTGTTTTCTAGGGGGAGTGAGGGAGGAGTGTTTGTCATAAACCTATCCCCCAAAAGTTGCCTTAATTCTCCTCTTCAAAACTTCCACCGCCTATATAGTCTTTGTGGAATAAAGCTGCATTATTGTTTATTTTGGATGTAGAAGGCTGATCAGAATATGGCTTTTTAATGTGAAATTACAGTGTAATAAATTAAATGATAAATTTACTTGCACAGAGATATTTTCTTCCCTCTATTAGAGTTAATCTTTAAACAGTCTCTGTTCAGAAAAAGGATACTGTTAAAGACCCCAGATTGCAAAAGCAGTGCCACTTCTTCTGAGAGCTTTGGGGCAATCCTCTGATGTGTAATTGCTTTTACATCAGTCAGAAGAGAGAGACAAGAATGCGCTTTCCTTGAACTTAACAGTTTGGGCAATTTTCTATAATCCAGTAAATACAAATTGTAGCTTGATTATTCATCTACGTCTGTCAAGCAAATTTTAATGGATGAATGAGTGAGTCAAATCTATGCATGGAAATATACAAATGTGCAAAATATGGGTCTAATTACCAGGCTGCTGAATTTACACAAGGTCAGGTAAACAAGGCACCAGTGTAATGATTATTAATTGTTAATAATGCCTTTGGGGAAACATTCACATTTTCCTTCTGAATACCTAACAGTTTGCCTTTCTAGTCATTTTAAACTCTGAAAATTTTAGCTGGTCTAAAAACACAAAAACATTTTTGCCCTATTTTTATCCTTTCCCTATAATTGCCTTCTAATTCTTTTAGAATAACAAGTAAAATAGAATACATTTTTCAGGACCCTGTTGAAAACCACAATTTAATATGATGGTGAGAGAATTAAGGGGGGGGGGGGTGACACACAGCAGAATGAAATAGCTGCTATCTTTTGTCTTCATTGAAGAGATGAGCATATCCCCCCATCCTCCACCTCTTTTCAAACATAATCGACATTCTAAAACACAAAACCAAGGTGGTAATAAAGGAAAGGAAATCAAAGCAGGCTTTTTTCCCCTCTATTTACCATAGTAAGTCAACATTTGACTCTGTCTTGATATTCTATAAAATGAATGTTGGAAAAAGAATAATATCAATGAGTAGTTTCCCACCGAAATGCCCAAGGGCCGAAATAATTGAGGGAGTACTTGGCGAGGTTTTTCTTAGTTCAGTAACTCTTGATCACTGTGCAGTTTTGTAGCTGTGCCATCATTAAGGGCTCTCCATGTCTGGAAGGACACCCCCCTCTCCCAGCTTTAATGCAAAAGTCATAAATTGTAGAACTAACATGTCGTCTGCGGGTCACCCAGGCGAAAACACTGCATCTTGAGAAATCTATCTTTTTGCCACTGTGCTTTGAAAATCTTTTGAATATTTTGCATTAATGGTACTGCTGCAATCTCTTGCTGGGCTGTCTTCTCATCCTCACAAGCTCCACATTCAGAAGTTTTCCCCCATGGCTCATCTAAATGTTCTTCTCTCTGTTCTAGGCCTTACTGCCCACTACACACCTGTGTTTAACGTTAAATGAATACAACCACCTTCCTTTATGCTTTTTTAAAGTTTGTAAATAGCACTCTTATCTCCCTTTCATTTCTTTAAGCTCTATAGTTGACGACTCAATCTCATTTCTTCAAAATTTTCAGCTTTCATTTTTGTTTGCCTGGAACTCTATTTTTTAATCATGCTTGCCTTTTGTGGTTTAGATTATACTGGCTATAAACCAAATGGATTTGGACAGTTTTTTGACCTTAGCTCTATAGCTAGCATCTGTCCTCTTTTCATATTCCACTCTAGAATAAAATGGACACAATTTATATACACTCATGGGTCCTGTAGTGGCTTAATTAAATCTATATAGAATTATAGCCAAACTCTTTATTCTCACATTTGAAACATTATATAATCCAACCTTCCCTCCCCACAGACCTTCCCGTCCAACGACACTGCCAAATCATTGTTCCCGCAGGGGATTGACATCATCCACTTGCCATCTCTGTTTAAATTCTCCTCAACCTTCAAGACCCAAGCCCATCTCAATTCTAGGAAGTCTTTTGTCGACATTACAACTGTGGGAGGTTTTTTCTTTCCCTCTGAATTCCTAGAGAACTTTGAATGTATAACTTTTCTTCTATAATTTCTTTAATACAGTCTATTATAGTTATATTCTTTTATTTGGCAAATAGTTTTGTTCCCTATGAGTTTTTAGACTTCTGGAGAGCAGGAAAAAGAAGAAAGACTAATATTTTTTGAGCTATCTGTCAAACACTTTGCTTAACATTTTTTACATAGATGGTATCATGTAATTCTTGCAGCAACCCTGTGAGGTGAGTGATAATTTTTCTACTTTTACAGATGAGGAAGCTGAGTCTTATAATAAGAAACTCAGCCAGTGTTAGAAGGATAATACATCATAGAGCTGGGATTTAAATTTGGGCCTGTCTGATTCAAAGCCCATATACCCTTTCAAATAGCCTCCCTGAGGGGCCGGCCCCGTAGCCAAGTGGTTAAGTTCGCGTGCTCCGCTTCGGCGGCCCAGGGTTTTGCCAGTTCGGATCCTGGGCGTGGACATGGCACCACTCATCAAGCCATGCTGAGGTGGTGTCCCACATGCCACAACTAGAAGGACCCCCAACTAGAATATACAGCTATGTACTTGGGGCCTTTGGGGAGAAGAAAAAAAAACGGCACCTCCACATAAGAGTGACAGTTTGTATCCTGCTCTATCAAGTTGGTAGAAAATTCAGAGAACAAAATAGGTGTTCAGTAAATGATTGAATTTATTACTGTGGAAGTCTTAATTGCTTCCACTGCATTTCTTGTACCCATCTGCCAATGGTAATGTGAATTAGCAATAAAATAGCCAAAGCCTTAGTGAGGGGCCCTCTGCATTCTCAGGGATGGCTGATACATGAAACATTGACAATTGTACTCCCACGTAAGACTTATGACAAATTCTTTTTTGTTGTTTGTTTGTCTGTTTTTAAGCTTTTCTCTTGTTGATCCCAACATTCACTGGAATTGTTAAATGTCACTCTTCTCATTTACTATTTGCATTTCATTTTAAGAAAGTAAATTTCGTTGTAGTAGCATGAATAATTTATGCTTCTGTCAAGGAACTATTAAAACACCAGAGGTTGAAAAATAGGCACTTTCTAAAGTTTGTGTAAAAACTAAGGAATATTTTCGCCTCACCCTGAGTGTTTACTCCAGTGATAAACCTAGGTGCTCACTAAAGAGCTATGGTGGTCTTACTGACTTCAATTTAGGATGCTGTGCCGAGTTGTAATTATGTTTACAGATGGAGAAAATTTGGCATTTTATCATTCATAGAAAATAGGCTTTGTATTCTGTGAAGGCTGTTTACATTTTTATTTAAAGCAGGGAATTCTTTGTGAGTATATTTATTCTTGAAGAATTAGTAGTTATAAGGATTAGGAAGGAAGACTGCCCAACCTAAGAATGAAAAAGAATTTCGATTTGATGAACACAGGCAATGTGACTGAGCTTTGGGGTGACAAAAATATCTGTTTTAGGTATCTGAGGTTTCCTCTTATCAACTTCTGTGCATATTGATAAGTCCAGCCTGTTTTGCAAACAGTTACTAATGCCATAATGCATTTTCCCATATCCTCCATCTGAATTTTTTACTATTATTGATTGAGGATTCAATTGAGAAATGTGTTTAGAACCCTGCTTTCTGTAGTAATCACAGAAGTCAGTGGGAAGACAAGAAAATTGTATTGAAAGAAATTGTGTGCATGTGTGTTTTGTGTTTGAGCATAGATTATCTCTGCCAAAATAATAGCTGTCATTTTGTTCTTGTTATATTAGCGGCCTATAGCTTACCACTACTCCTTTTGCCTTAGTTTTGCTTCTGACCACTAGCTATTACCCTCAGCAAGAAGACCTTTTTAATTGAATGTCCAAATTTGGATGATTCTTGTCCATATTAATACCATCATAATTTTGATTCATTTCAAATTAGAGAGCCCTAAGTTGTGACCTCTCACCTCGACACAACAGCCCTTTAACATTCAGAGACTTTGAAACTTCACTTCTGTTTAGAATTTCATATCATGCCCGTCATGGGGAGCAAAGATGGAAAATGTATACGCTGAGCCTATAGGACTTCCTGCCGTGCTTATTAATCCTTTATGGATCATTTGAAATGTTTCTAGTTTATTTAAGCTTTGCTGCTTGTATCAGATTGTTCCTACGAAAAAAGAAAAAGTGATCATGCTTTGAATTTTTAAAAATGATCTCACTTTCAAGCAAAAGCACTTTTATGCTCCATTAAAGTTGAATTTGCGAAACTCTTACATCGCATTAACACAAGCTTTACTGGATAGATAAACGTGTTGTTCAAAGACTGACTTGAACTTTACCAAACTGCATATTAAGATTTTTATCTTTGTACTTCTTATTGCTTAAATTATTTTAAGATAGACTAGTAAAATAGACTAGATTTGCCCAAGTGTACTATTTTAATGACAAAATACTTTTTCCATTTGATTTAAAATATTAATGTAGATTATAAGCTAATTGTTTGAATATGAAGCTAAAATAACAAAATATTTTATCATTAATTTTTCATTCTTGTTTTATATAGTATCAATATCTCAATAAAATTGTTTTGATTTTGTTCTTTGAAATTTGTATGAGTAATTTGATCATTTTGACGTTTTTAATTTGTACTCAAATCTATCCTATATTCAGTATTTTCTTGAAGATTTTAGTAGGTTTGCCAATAAAATGACTCAGTTTTTCCCCTTTCCAATTTAGTGCGTTTTTAAAAATATACACAGGACATCTTCCAGCTTTCTATGAATTATGGTATTACATTCTTTGTTTTTATTTATTTCATGAAGTTTTTAGCTTGGAAATAATCTTCAAATGAGTATCTTTCTGACTTAGAGTTACTTAGAAAATTCTAGTCTCATTTGTACCCTGCTTCCTGGCTCTGTAACACCATTATAAGGACTTGGTCTTTCCTTTGCATTTCCTTGGCCTTGAGGTTTTAATTTAATGTGTTTGTTCTTCAGAAAGAATGTAAGCTAATTTTCTACTTGAAATGACTTTCTGTATTTTTTTAATACATGAAGCCTTTACAAAGTATGAGGTTTTATTTTGTCCAAAAATATACATGCTTGCTCTTTTTAAAGCGGTAATTTACATTAACATTTATAGTGACCTTGAAAATATATATTTCTTAATGGTAATGAAAATATAATTTAATATCAAGCTAAATCTTTTTCAGCTCTCATAGATTCCACTTTTTTAGCTATTGAGTCACTGGGGTTCTTAATAAGAAGGAAAATGCATTTTTAGGAAATTACTTTTTTAAGGCAAACACATTTTAAACATCAAGGGAAAGGAGAGCCTTTTCTATGCCTTGTGGAGGGAAAGATTCAAACCATTATATGAAATATTTAGCAAGTTATTTTAATGTTACAGCTCACCATTTCTGAGAGATCGATGGTGCCTTGTTAGTAAGAAACTGTATTAACTTTGACTTCTAATGTAAAAATCTGCACTGAATTCATTTTTCACTAATTCACTTTATTCTTGTCTCCTAGTGTTCCCGTGACCTTTCAGAAATGTGTAGTTCATATTTTGTGCTCTACAAAAGCTGCCCCTTAGGTTGCATTGAATAACACAAAGTTGAATTATGAACATAATGGCAGTTCTCTGTGGCATTTCCAGTTCAAGCTTACTTTTAGTCTGTAAATTCGTAAGTGAAGTGTTTTTTAATGTTGTCCATGTTAGGGAAAAGGTTAAATAATGCTGGGCTTCTCTTCATGGGCACACAGGGAGAGTCGTTTTGGTTGTTTAGTGGAAGCTTGTGTTCTCATATTTTCACTCCTCAGTCAGCATAGATGATGTTCTGGATTGTTTTGGAGCTTTCAGACAAGGCTTACATACTTCTAAAATATTTCATAAACTGCTCATTTCACAATGGAACTAAAAATCATCTGGGGATAAAAAACTTGAGACATGGCATTATTTCCAAAAATCATATACTTTGAGAAGGCTTGAGAGGAGGTAAGAAAGTAACGATATCTTTGAATTCTCTTAACACTAACTTCCACCAGAAAAGCCTGGTTCAACCCACAGCAAAGTGGATGATGGGAATTTTTTTTAGCTTCAAACATAATCTTTCTCAAGATGTAATTTCCAAGAAAACGTATCTTTTGGTTATCTATTCAATATTTAATTAATGCAATCATCATTGAGTTGTCTGCTGTGAAGGGACATAGAGAAGATGCACTGTTTTCCATTTTCCAGGTAAAATGGATCACGTCATTATTTTTTTTTTTAAAGATTTTATTTTTTCCTTTTTCTCCCCAACGCCCCCCGGTACATAGTTGTGTATTCTTCGTTGTGGGTTCTTCTAGTTGTGGCATGTGGGACGCTGCCTCAGCGTGGTCTGATGAGCAGTGCCATGTCCGCGCCCAGGATTCGAACCAACGAAACACTAGGCCGCCTGCAGCGGAGCACGCGAACTTAACCACTCGGCCACGGGGCCAGCCCCTGGATCACATCATTATTGCTAAGTAATCCATCACTAGGCAGTGGCTTCAGATTCAGAACATTCTGGTGAAATATTTTAAATATCCCTTCAAGAAGAAAAGCCCAAGAATACTGTGCTGTATATTGATTGGTGGGAAAGAAGACCTGAGTGTATGTACATGGGAATTACAGTTGTTTACAAGTCTTTACACTTTTAAGATACTGGTCCCACATGATGCTTATGTTGTTATCCCATGGAAGAGGCAGGGTAGGTGTTACTTGCAATATCCAAGGGGGGCACACCCCAAGGCTCCAGGGGTGAAAGAGCCTGCCCGAGGCACTTGGCTCCCGAAGCCTTGAGGGGAGGGGAGAGCTTTGAGTTGCTTCCTGTTGTTCCCTTTTGCTGCGGGGCTTCTTTATCGGCCTCCTGCAAGGGAAGGGCTTTTGGACTCTCACAGGCATCCCAGCCTGAGCAAAGCTGGAGTGTTCAGCCATCCGAATTAATCTTGATATCATAGAGTTTAATTCTATCAGTTTAAAATTAAAAGAACATTTTTTTCGGCTCCTGCAGTGCCTCAGACACTACGCTAGGCCATCGGGGTTCAAAGCTGAAAGATGGAATCCCAGCTCCTGGGGGGACTGGCCTGTGGTTGCCCTTCTGTCTCCCTTTCTTCTACTTCTTCCCTTCTTTCCTCCATCCTCAAAATATTCTTAGTCTTTTATATTAGCACATTGGAACCTCCGGCATTATAAGTCATGCTTGCTTTTTTGCATTCCAGGTCTCCCAGATAAAAATATCCATTCCCAAGAGATACAGTTGAAATTATGTTTTAAATATAGGTCCAGCATGTTGTTTGCCCTCAGTAAGTTTGATTTAAATATTTGATTATTAAATTTAATTCATACAAATATGTGAAAAATATGACTCTTTGCGGGGGGAGGTTCATTTTAAAAGTCACTTTAAATGCTGTTTTCTTAACAATGTTCCTGGTATAGGCAGCTACAATAGAAGCTGGGCTAGACCAAGAATGAATCCTTTCTGCCTAGGGAATCAGGTTACCAGACATGTGAATAGGTATATCCCCACTCCGGATACCTGTACCTACCTTTATGATTATTAATGTTCTAGTGACAATGTAAATGTAGCCACAGAGTGAGAGTCTTCCTCCTTTCATATTGGCATGGAAAATGCCTCAGGTATTTGACCACCTTGATGCGGGGGAATTCTGTGTGTTCCGTAACTGTGTGTCAGGTTTGTGGTCAGTTAGCATAGTTTCTCAGACCTTCTTTCATCTCCACAGAATTCATAAAATCCATTCTGTTACTAGAGGCTTTCCTTCTTCAGTGATAGTTTGAAGTCCAGCATGTGGAAATGTCAATCTCTCTGCTGGCTTTTAGAGCATGTTCCCAGGGAAGGAGAGTTGATTAGGTAGAGACTTCTCTGTTATTAGTAACTTAATGGCCTACACCAGCCCCATTTTCTGCTTTCCTGGAGGAACACTCAGTGACTGTACTTATGCAACACAGTTAAATTTTTTAGTTTTGTTATATAAAACATCAGATGAGGAGCTAAAGAGAATCTTTTCCCAAAAGCATCTCCTAAGCCCCAGAGTGGAATCAGAAGTAGACTAGCAAATGGACAGGCTTGCCTGAGATCATCTCAGCATCCCCGGGAGGCACGTCAGGCTTGTTGCAGATGGGTGAGACATAAAAATAGATTCAGGGGCTACTTAGAAGATTCAGAGCAAGGTCAAGAGAGGTGGGGAGCTGAATCTAAAGAAGGTTTCTTTGAACCTGTTTCAATAACACGTGAAAACATCTGCTAAGGTGAACGATGTTTTCTTCAGAGATTCTTTTCTTATGTTTCTTGCAATTTGGAAATTGTAGGCCCTGAGAATATCTATTAAAATCCTTAGTAATCTAGGGATTCAGAAGGGCATAGAGTATTTGGGGCTTTGAGAGGGTTAGCATAATGGGCAAATGTCAGGATTAGCAACTGATAATGTACTTTTTGCCTTTCTTCTGTCATTCTAGCACTCTTACTCAGCCGGGCTTCTATATGTTTCACAACTTGATAGAGTGTGCCATTTAGCCTCATGATTTATACTTATTAAGTCATATTTGTATAAATACATGCCCACTTATCACAGCCACACCATGAAGAACTTGTTAAACACAGATTGCTAGGTGCCACCCCTGGAGTATGATTCTAGGTCTAGGGTGGGGCCCGAGAATTAGCATCTCTAACTTGTTCCCAGGTAATGCTGATGCTGCCAGTCCAGGGACCAGATTTTGAGAACCAGAACTCTAGACATTGACTGAGGTGTACTACTCAGCCAGGAGCAGCTGAAGGAAAGCAATAATAACATGAAATCCTAACTTAATAATGGTGGAGTAATGAGATTTACATAAGAGCAAATGCTTTCAGTGATAGGAACATGTGCATATTTTCCTAACCTCAGCTCTGGATAAGTCATGAGGCTTATGGAGAACCTCATGTTCGTTTTTTAAAATTATGTCATAGAATTAGAGGGTCCTTGTGCTAGAACAGACCTTACAACCATCCAGCCTCGTACAGCACCCTTCTTTATGAAAAAAGAGACTGAGGCCCCCAAAGTTGAGATCTCTCCAACTTCACTTTTTTTTAAGAGGTAGAGCCAGGAGAAGTGATTGGATAAGAAAACCATGTTAGGAAAAAGAGCTTTTCAAAGGATTAATACCCCCAATATGAAAGGAACCATTTTAGTATTTAGTCAGCCATTTAATATCCTTAAATTAACTTCAGCCCAAAGTTGATTTTAGGCATTCTGAGCCAAAGGTCTGTAGTGATTTTAATACAGTTGCTTTTTTCTAGTGCAGAGATTCTTTGGCTTAGTTCATGGATCCACAGCCCTAGATTCTTAGGAAATCTTATGCTAAAGGCAGCCCAATGAAAATGTTGATAAATAGCAAGTTTTGAAAGTACTGTCTATTGTAATTAGACAAGAAAAAAGAAATAATATATAAAAATTGGAAGGGGAAGAGGGAAATTAACATCATTTACAGATCCCTATAAACCTGGAAGACCCAATGACATCAACCAGAAAACTATCACAGACAAAAAAATTAATAAGATCACTAGTTACAAAATTAATATTAAAAAATCAATAGCTTTGATCTACACCACCAACAACCAGTTAGAAAATATAATGAAAGAACTAAATACTGTTTACATTAATGACTAAAAAGATTAAATACCTAGGAATAAACTTAATAAGAAATGTACTGGATATATATATGAAGAAAACTTTAAAATACTACTAAAGTGGGCCAGCCCTGTGGCTGGGTAGTTGGGTTTCCACACTCTGCTGCAGTGGCCCAGAGTTTTGCCAGGTCAGATCCTGGGTGTGGACCTAGCACTGCTCATCAAGCCATGGTGAGGTGGCATCCCACATGCCACAACTAAAAGGACCCACAACTAAAATATACAACTGTTTACTGGGGGGCTTTGGGGAGAAGAAGGAAAAATTAAAAATTAAATCTTTAAAAAAAGTACTATTGAAGGACTTAAAAGAAGACTTAAGTAAATAGAAAAGTATATACTATTCTTAGCTAGGATAGTTGAACATTTTAGGATTGTTCTCTTCTAAATTTACTCATAACTTTAAAGCTTCCTCAATTTTTAAAAAATTCACAGGAATATTTCCACAAAGAAGATGACCTATTGGTTATTAAAATTTTTAGGAATTTAGGGTAATTAAAATATTTTGGTACTCTCCTGATTTTAATGGAGCCAATATAGAAAGTCCAGAAGTAGAGCTAAGAGTTGCATTTACTATTATATAAAGGGGTAGTTCCTATCAGTAGGGAATAGTCGTCTGGGAAAAAAAATACAATTGAATTTCTTCCTTGCTCCCTATACTAAAACAAGTTCCAGATGGGTCAGAAACTTAAACTTAGAAAATGAAACTATAAAAGTGATAGGTATTTTTAATAATCTTGGAGTTGGGGAGACTTTTTGAAACAACACAAAATTCAGAATCCAAAAAGGGAAAATATTGATAAATTTGGTTACAAATGAAAAAATAAAAATTTCTTTAGAGCAAAAATTTTATGTATATACACACACACACCATAAAGTCAAAAGAGAAATGATGAACTGGGGAAAATATTTGCAACCCATGTAACAGATAAAGCGCTAATTTCTTTAACATACAAAGCGTTCTTGCAAATCAAGGAGAAGAAGATCCACAACCTAGTGGAAAAAATGAGTAAAGGACAGGAACAAGCAATTCATAGAGAAAGAAAGGTAAATGGCTTATAAACATAGGTAAAGATGTTCAAGCTCACTCTGTAAGTCCAAATGAATACCATTTTTCACCTATCAGAATAACAAAGATCTCAAAGTTAGATAATAGGTAACGTAGGCAGGGGTGTGGGGAAAGGAGTACCCACATACACTGTTGGTGGCTTTGAAAACTGGTATGACCTCTTTGGATCACAATTTGGTGACATCTTTCAAAATTTTAAATGAATATACCATTTGATTCAACAATTCTAATTTGGATATCTTTCCTTGTATGGTACTTGTAGATGTTGTCAAAGGTACTTGTACGTACAAGGTCATTCCTCGTAGCATTATTGGTTGTAGTTAGAAACCAAAAACAACCTAATCGTTGATCAGAAGAGGATTCATTGAATTATTACGATCATACAATAGAATTCTGTGCAGCCATTAAAAAGAACATTGCAGGTCTATAAGTACTGATAGGGTATAATTTCCTCTACTTTTTTTTTTTTTTTTTTTTTTTTAGATTTTTTATTTTTTCCATTTTCTCCCCAAAGCCCCCCGGTACATAGTTGTATATTCTTCGTTGTGGGTCCTTCTAGTTGTGGCATGTGGGACGCTGCCTCAGCATGGATTGATGAGCAGTGCCATGTCCGCACCCAGGATTCGAACCAACGAAACACTGGGCCGCCTGCAGCGGAGCATGCGAACTTAACCACTCGGCCACGGGGCCAGCCCCTAATTTCCTCTACTTTTAAGTGACAAAAGCGAGATTTAGAATGTTATATATGATACATTTCCATTTGTATTTTTAAAAACAAGGGGGGAAATAGTTATTCGTAATATAATAAATTTTACTTAACCCATTATATCCAAAATATTATTTCAGTCTATAACAAATATTAAAAATATCACTAAGACATTTTACAGTCTTTTTTGAACAAAGTCTTTGAAATTCACTATATATTTTATACTTGCATCACATCTCAATTTGGACTAGCCACATTTCAAGTGCTCGAGAACCATGTACGACTACTGGCTCATGCGTTAAGCAGAGTAAGCGTAGCGTGTAAAGAGTACTAGACTAGAGGTTTAGAGCCCCGAGTGGTTCTCCAGCTAATTGCTGTGACAGTGCATAAGGAATCTACTTTTTCCTGGGCCTCATTTTTCTTAGATAGAATAGGAAGGAATAAACTAAGAGCTCTAAAGTACCTTCCAACTTTAAAATTTAGGGTTCAAATATATTATTTCATATTACTTATCAAAGTCCAAAATGGAATTGTGCTTGCTTTCATAGACACTATTTTCAACAGCACTCTTAAAATTCTGTTTTCCTGCATGAAGCACACCTCATATTGTAAGAATTATATTGTTATTGTTAGAGTAAGGTTCTTTGTTTAAAGGAAGACTATTACTAAGCTCCATACGTGATGTAAACAACATAGAAATTGGTCAGTTTTTTTAAAAGAATTAAGTCAGGTTTGAGGCTTTGCTGGTTTTAATGCTGCATGGAACTTGGACAGAGTAAAAGAGAGGACCACATCAATGATATCTAAAGAAACAGTAAATATGGAAGGAGAAAGAGTTGAGAGAGAGGGTTTTTTAGGACGATTCAGTTTATAAAGTTCATTCTTCATAAGATAATAACCAATAGTTCTCTTTGAACGAGAGAAAGTGAGAATACGGACAGTGGGTCTCAACCATGGCCGCACACTGGAATCGCTTGGGGAGCTTTTTAAAATCCCAATGCCCATTCTGTACCCCAGGCTGATGGTTCTCAAAGTGTGGTCCCCAGACCAGCAGCAGCAGTATCACCTGGGGACTTGTTAGAGATCTCGGGCCCCACCCCAAGACCTGTTGAATCAGAAACTCTGGGGTGGCACCCAGCAATCTGTGTTGTAACAGTCCCCTGGTGATTCCAACATGCAGCCAGAGTTGAGAATTCTAGAGCAAGAAGGATTTGGGGTGGGGATAGCAGGTGGGTTTCATATTGAGTGCCAGCTTTCTGTCCTCTATCAACTGTGGGGATAGAGTTGGAGATGGAATGCAGCATGCCTGCTAGGTATTTGCCATTCCTGATTTTGAGATTTGGGTGATCTATTGGAATTATGGAGGGTTGGATATTGCAGTTCACAAATAGGGATCAAGAAGCATCCTATCCAGTTGGCCAGAAAACGAGAGAGAGAAAAAAAACAGAAGAAGCCACATAAGTTTGGGACAGAAGGGAACAAGTACACTAGGTAAAATGTTATAAGTAAAGAAATTCCAGAAGATTACAAAATATTTCATTTATATATAAGGGTTTCTTAAAGAAGTTCAAGTGTCATGGGGATTTTAGGCCCACTTTATGATCTGTCATCAAGTCGATCTGATCAAAAAGTACTGAAGCCTTGTTCAGATTCGGCATTAAAGGATAAATTTCCTCTTAACATTTGGACTTTTGATAGGAATGCACTTAATACAGGTATGGTAAATTTGGAATGAACTAAGCCAGAAAATAAAATATATTTTCCAAGTGTAAAGCGGTTGTCACTGACTGAAAAGGAGTTAATGTGTCACATTCTTTTGATTTCTCCTCCTCGGGAGAAATCACAGTATCTGTAATTTCGGAGGCATATTCTGAAGAATATTATATTGTGATTTCTCTAAGCTGAATCTTAGAGATCTGTCTGGGAGTTTTCAGCCCTGACAAAATAAGAATGGACCCATTATAGTATCAGATTCATTTGATTTTTCAAAAGTTAGAGGCAATATGCAGATCATTTGAGAGGCTCCTTTTGCTCTGCCTTGTTATAAGGCAGGTGAAGGCAAGCAAAGCTGGGCTGTGTTGAGAGTGCATCTGGAGCTTCTTAGTTTTCGAGATCTCCGCAGTATAACTTCTGCAAGCCCTTTCTGTGTGTATTTTTCTTTTCTCATCCCAAAACATTACATTTTGCACGGGAAAGTCAATTTTGATAATTTCCCCAAAGCTAGGCATTATAGCAGAATTTGTGCCTCTTGGAAAAAACTGCTCCTTTACTATAAAATAGAACCTGTGTTTCATACCTGAGTAAAACAATTCTGATATAACTCTTATCATCACATGTATTATAGAAAAGATTATAGAACTATTTTTGAGACCATGTTAACTACTAAAAATCCGATTTTGATTTTTGTATTAATTTCTGAACACTGAGTTTATATTTTTAGATTGTTTTGTGAATTGGGCTCTCTCTGAGTATAAAGTGGTTTTCAGCACATTGGTGATGTTGAACATCTTCCCCAAATAGTAAACACATGCATTTCAACAGCTTTATGGACAGAACCACAGTTAATAATTTCTTAACAGGAAAAATGTATTTTTTCTTAATCATCATTATTTTCTCATCTTATGTTCTGGCATTTAAATTATGAAACTTCATCTCGGCGTGTAGACTTACCTTGTATTGCCAAGAGGAAAGAAGTGGCTTTTCTGCAAAGCTAAATAGTTTTTACTTTATTGTCTGCTACGAAACAGCTGCTGATACCAGAAAAATGCCATCTCATCATTGGGCCTGGGGTGTCCAAAAGAGGCAGGCAAAAAATGACTGTAGCTCCCTGTCTGCCCTGGCACTCTCCTCCTTTTTCTCCGTTTTCATTGCCGGGAAGAGCAGGAGAACAATATTCTGCAATTAAGGATTCCATTAAGTTGAAGAAAAGAGCAAATGGGGGATGTTTGTTCTCCAAGCTGAAAAAATTTGTCTGGGGTGGGGGGATAGTGGTAGTGGTATAGAGAGAGGTGGGTGGAGAGACGAAGTCAGGGCTGTTTGTTGAATATACTGTTAAGGACTGTTACCATCCTAATTAATCAAGTTAGAAATTACAGCTGTAGTCGGTTTCCCCCCAATTCTTGTTATCAATTTTCTTCTCTTTTGAGACAAAGCAAATATAAATTTTGTGTTCATTTGTCATTCGTTCTTTGACTTCGGCATCTCTGAAAATAACAATGTAGCACAAAAGCCCAGTATTTACCTAGTTGTAATGTGGGTTGCCATGGTGTTTTGCAAATTATTGCAATTATGTTCACCATGCGAGTCGCCCTTGGTAACTGGCGAAAAAACTGATAATCCTGTTTTGAACAAAAGGTCAAATTGCTGAATAGAAAGTCTTGATTAACTAAAAGATGTACAAAGTGGAATTATTTCCTACCATTCAGAAATAGTTCTTGATCGGGTTTGGGGGAGGGGGTGAGTAAGTACATCTGATTACTGAAGTACAAAGCATTGAAAGGATGTTGTCTTGAGCCTTTCATGTAGTCTTAATGGTGGCTTTTTTGTCAAATTTACCCATTTGCGGCATTGAAAGAGGCAGCTGCATTTAAGCTGGAGAGACGGTGCTTTTTCAAGAGTTCAGTGCCTGGAAAGTTCTCAGCAGTATCTGCAGTTTACTAGTAGCCCCTGGTCTATTAAAACTGATGTGCCGCATTTGAGCCCATTGCTCTCAGTACTTGTGAACCCCTCTGGCTGATGATCTAATAAAGTGCTCTTACTGGACAATCTCTGATCAGCTACTTAAAAAGGAGCTTGGGGGAGGGGGCGGAAGGGAGAAGTCTCACAGGCCGTCATACTTGGTGTAGGCCAAAAGAGAGACGGAGTGGCTAAACCAAAAGGTTTGTCACGATGATAATCTGTGTTAAGTTATTTGCCATGGGGTTTAGGGTTTTGTGCCCTAAATCTCTAAGCTGTGAACACATTTTCTTTTTTTTTCTGGAAGGAAATCTTAATTTTATTCAAAGTTGAATAAATGATTAGAAATGTCTTTTTGAAATTCAAAAATCCACCTTTGTGAATTTGTTTCTTAAATTATGGGTATTCATAAGATCTATGATCCTACATTTATATAAAACCAAGAGTTTCCCAGGTTACAGCCAAAGGTCAGATGGATTTTGTCTCTTCTGGATCTGGCAGAGCATCTGGGGGGAGTGAATTTCAGAGGGGAGTCCTCTTCTTTTTTTAATGGCCACCTGAAAAATCAATTCTCAAAACTTTTGAGTGTGTGTGAAAGTGGCATGAAAGCAAAGCAAACCTTAACAAGTTTGTGGGTTTACATTCTACATCACCTAGCAACCCCCTGGCTCAGCCAGATCTCTTGTCTACCCTTAGTTCTGTTTACAGACTATTCAAACAGCCCTTCGAAACCATGAAAGATATTCAGTTTCATTAGTACCATTCTCAAGGAGAAAATAATTAAAGTTAAATGAACAAACATTGCCTGGTGATGGTTTGAACTCCATTCTGATTTTAAGATGCCCTTTGAGGCAATTGCATAGATAGTTCAGTTTTAACATTTGTTGTTTGGTACCCAAAGGCATATCACATTAAACCATACCAATAAATAACTAGCCTGTAAACAAACAAACAAGAAAAATTACTTTTAGCTAGACTTAAGCAAAGAAAAAAACCTCTGCTAGTAATAAGCTTCTAGGTATGTCCTACTGATTGATTTTTTTAATTTGATTTCTACCCTGGACATGTGAGCTGATCCTTGTGTATACTGAATAAAGGCAGGGGATGGGGCATGAGGAACAAAGCACCTCTCTTTAAAACTGTTTTATTACCTACCTTCAGAGATCCAATGTCATAAAGTATTCAAATCATATTCCGTAAAAGGCTGTGTACATTTTAGTGAGTGGCCTAATTTAATAAATGATTCTAGTACTGCTAATACATGCCCAGCCACTGTCTACTTGGGAACTGCTTATGTGTTTAAATTGACCTGTTTTTAAAATTTCTGAATAGTAAAAAAAAAATTTTTTAAAGAAAAACTTTTTTTTCATGAGACTTTTTCCCATAAGCACATTCCCTGAAAATTCATCTTGGCAACAATCAAACACATGATATAGCTCAAAATATTTTTCAATGTATTAGTGATTTGATTATATTGAACTCTCCCGGCAAAACTCTCTCTTCCCCTCGTTAATAACAGTTTTGTGCTTATAAAAACAATACACCCTTGTCGTAGAAAGTTTAGAAAATACAGAAACAGAAGCTACCTAGAGATAAGCAGCATAGCATTTTTGAGTATTTCCTTCCAGTCTTTTTTTCTGTGTACATACTGATGAAACTAGGCCTTGGGTTTACTTTTGAAAGTTTGTTAGTATGTGTATGTACTTAACGTGATGTTTTTTCAAGAGTGAAGACTTGAGAGGCAAGAGCTGTGGTGGAAGTAGTGAACAATTCTTAGAGGCTTCGTCACTAAAATATTAATGTAAGCACCAGAGTAGCCATTTTACCATCTCATCCCATTTGATTCTTTCTTCCTTTTCCTTGTTGAAATGACTATATGCCTCAACTGACACATCCATTTGTACCCATTCGTGTTGGGAAGTTGGACATTCATCGCGGTTGGAATATTACATCCCCAAGTCACTTGTAGCTTCACATAGGGAAAAAAAGTCTTTTATGAAAAGATTTGTAATACAATGGAGATTAATGGAATGTGGAGAGGAAAATGCTTTCAGTTTCTCATATAAAGTGAAAGCAGGGTGACTTGGAAATGTTGTATTCTTACTATTTGTATTTTGTTAGATCTCTAACATCCACAGTACATGGATGGCTTGCATGAGCTCTTTGTGCTTTGTTGACAGTTGACAGACAAAGCAAAATTATTCCTGAAGCAAGGTACTGTGTACTTAGTTGTGACCTATTATAGCCTAAGAATGTAGCTTGCTTTTGAGTTGGATGAATAGGGAGAGTATTTTATAGAATAGGCTTGAATATACTAAGAGAGATTTCAGCTGCCCATACAGAAGGATACATGTCCTCCATTGAACTTTTTTACCCTCAAATGCAATTTTCCATATAAAATCATTTTAAGTATATTTTCCCCAGTTGCTTGCATGGAGACAATTTTAACTGTTCTAGTATTGTCCTACAGTGGTAAAATGAAATTGCTGGTAATTGTTGGCTTTCTCTGCTCACAGTATAGCAGGAGAAGATGGCTTGCATGGGGCGTTTTAATGTACCTCAGGTACATCTTCTGATGTTCAACCTCTGATTGCAAATTAAAATAACAAGGCTATGGTATTGGATTTGATGTGAGGCAAAGCAGAACAATTTGCTAATTTATCATGTAATATACAATTGCTGAGGTTGGAATTTGTCCACTCGTAGTGCTATTCTGTGTGTTTAAATGAGGACCACTGCTTGCATCTAACCTATCATAACAGTTTGGGAGTGCTCCATTATCCTTTTCAGCAAACTGATGGCAGAGTCTGGTCCTTGCACAAATGATAAGATCAATAAGTTTCAAATAACTTGGATGAAATCACATGTGACTGTTCATTTAGAGAGATGTCTTGCTTTAAAAATCAATTTTAATAATATTTAAAATTCTTATATTGACCGACGAGGCACTTTCCACTTCTGTTTTGATAATTTTGTTAAAAATATTTTTGTATTAACTTTGGTGAATAGTTAGTTTATATATGTATTTTTCGTGGTTTGCTCTTTCATCTCCTACCCTGGCACCTCTCTGAGACTTAATAATCACTCTTTGACATGCCAGCATGGTGCAGTATAGAAGATTTAACTTTAAAAGCAAAATTATGTTCCTGTTAAAACTTCCCCTGGAGATCATAGGAAAATTTTCTCCCAGTTTTGGGTGCAAATGTGGGTCAGAAAGCAATTTGTTTTTTGATATTTCTGGAAATCCCAAATCACAACATGTCATTCTTCAAAGGCAGCTGTGGGCCCATACTGTGCACTATCTATAAGAAAACCCATTTTACACTGGGGATAATTCTGTGACAGAAAAATGTGACTGTAAGGGAACCCCAGAACATTTATAAATGGTTTTGGGTGAAAAGAGCGTCTGGTATTCTCAAAGTGCATATAGTTTGGGGAGAGGAGCAGTTAACAGTCATTATAGAAAAATAGTAATGATATGATGAACTCTATAAGAGCACGTATGGTGGCAGACCTCACCCTGTTACCCTCTCAGTGCACGCCTGGAGAGCCATTACAATTTAAACTAAATCGTACGTCACTGCAGCACAGTGTTGTGTTGTCTCTTGAAAATCTCTATGAATCCCAAAATAAAATGAAGACCACCCCCTCTTCCCTCACCAGCTATTCTGCCATCTATAGCTTCAAAGCCAGTCTTGTTTTATCAGGAAGAACATAGAAATTTCACTTACTTCGACTACATAGTTGTATTATTTTGCAATCAAATTGAGAGGCAGCTCCGCCTAATCTTACCTGGTATCCATCATTGTAGTTCTCCATGTTGGGATAACACCAGGTGGAAACTGATCAGGCTCTTTCCTGGTTAGAATAGTGCATTGTCAGCTGTAGCCCAGCACTGATGTTCCCCAGTGCTGGAGGCATATGTAGGATAATAACAATATTTTACATTTACTGAACATTGTTGGAGGCTTTCTTATTTGAGTCTCTGAACAGCTCTAATACAATAAATATTATTACCTCTTGTTTCCTAGATGCGGAAACTGAGGCTCAGAGAATTCAATGACTTATGAAAAATTAGCCATTAATAAATGGGTGGGGAGAAAGCACACCCAAGTGCCATTTTTCATAACCTCAATTCTGTATTCTTCATTGAATGTGAACCTTTGTGCTAGAGACTGGGGAGGATGCTACCAAGTCCAAAGTGGGTCACTCCCCTGGGGCCTGCCCATCCAGTTAAGGAGGTAAAATAAGATGATTCAGGGACAGTGCAAAGCACTGTGTGCTCAGAGGCAGCTGAGATAGATGGAGAAGTCCCTAGGGGTTGGGAAAATTTCACAGTAGAGGAATGGAAGTGATGCTGAAGGAATGGACACTTTAGGCAGAGATTCTATAGCATGAGCAAAGACGAGGTGGCAATAGGCAAAATGTGGTGAGGACAGTGAGGAAACCAATCCTCTGGAGTGAAGAGTTTGTGTAAGAGAATGATGAAAAAGGAGGAATGGGATGAGGCTGTAAAAGATTTGAAAGCCAGACCAAAGCGTGTATTCCTAACCCTCTATGGAAGGTATACAATTAGAGGATGGGAGGGGAGAGGCCTTGGGAACTACACTTGGCAAGTCTTTGCATTAGATGTAGGAGAGAATGGAGTTGGGGAAACCAGGTAGGAGGCTATTGCAGGAGATCAGCTTTGAGGTATGGGCTTGGGTGAGGATGGTGAGGATGGGACTATAAGGCCAGTAGATGGACTTGGTGACTAACTAGAAATGGGAGGAGAAGGACCCATGTATTTGATTCAAGAGTACGAGAACTACTGTGAATTTTTTTGTCTCCTGTGAATTTTAGACCCCTTCCATATTATTTTCCATAAACTTGCCCCTATGTGTTTTTATTTTATTGCTTCTATTCATTTGTTTATTCAAAAGACGTTTTCAAGTGTCTCCTATGCACCACATTTCCAGGTCTAGATGATTTCTGTGTGCATCCTTCTAAAAATACAAATGTACACAAATGAATAACAGTTTGTGTTTAAGGTGCAACTACCAGGAACGCCTCAGTTACAAGTGGAAATCGATTCCTTTTTAGCATGTGCAGACAGAAACCATTTTAGTTGAGACCTCAGAAATATAATTTAGCAATCAGAACCAATCAGCATTTGACAGTTTCGTACACAATGATTTCAAGGAATTAGTGATGCTGAGACTAAAGCAACAGATGATAGATCTTTGCATGTTTTGGTAAAGGTTTATTTTGCTATTGGACAGGTTGGCTTCACTTTGAACCCTCTACTTATAAACATGGTTAAGGTAGCCATCTGAAAACTTAATGACCTTATTCCTGTTGGTTATGACAAATTGACATTTACATGTGGTCTTGCATAGTAAAATGACATATTTGGATGGCAGACATCCTGGAACCCAAACCTTTTTATAGGTTGGACTTCCAAAGAACTACACTTTATTAAGTTTTTTGTTTTTCATTGAGTTAGCAATGTTGCTTTGGGCTGTACATTATTGTCCAACATGGGAAATGAAAATAAGTTTAGTTTTGTCCTTATGAGTGATAATTCAAAGTGAATTTATACAGTGATAGTATTTTCATTTGCTTTGCTTTTATCACCCATGAGAAGCAAAATTCACTATGATCTTGTAAGATTTGTCCCATCATGCAATATTTTCAAAGACCTGGCATATTTATTTTTAACAACACAAATGTTCCTTGAAAGGTAGATTTAGCACAGTCAGTATCTGTTGGGGGAACAAAGGGTTAACCAAAATGTACTTGACAAAATTGAATGGAAGCAAAGCATATACTGAGTATGATTAGGGCCTATTTCCCCCATAGAAGAGTTTTGTTTAAAATACATCACGACCAAAAGCTTAATTATCAAAATGAAACAAGAGGCATAAAGAGTTACAGGCTTCTAATATTTTTTTTCAGCCCCAGTTCCCTTCACACAGTTATCAGCATGTTTAATTTCCATGCATAATAGCACTAGTTATTGTTGTCATTTGTAAAGGGAGATTAACAGATAGTAAGTACAAACAAACCCAAATAAGTACTGAATAGAGAGGTGACAAAGAAGAAAAGACCTCTTTAATGTTAATTATAACTGGTAGGAAGTCTAGACAAATTATATTATCTGTTTTCTATATGATTTGAAAGGACATTTAGTTAGTAACTCTGTCAGAGATAGAGCTAGCTGTTTGCTTTAGAAACAGGTGAGGTGACAATTTAGCATCTCCTTGGTTTGCAGCTCACCTAGTGAATCATGAAGTTGTAGGAAATTGATGGAATCAAGTTTAAAAGCATCTCAAAAGAACTTTAGTTTTTTGAACATTATATTTTAAAAATTAAAAAGTAATTTTAACTCTCAGGCTGATTTCTGGTACTTAGTAATTTATTATCTCAAAATGTGATAGTTGTTACCTGTCTGCTTGCTTTTTTAAAATTTTGTTTAGAATTGAATGAATTACAACTATGGTTGGCAGTGTTAAGTGATACATATTCCAAAGTGGGTAAAGCCTCAGATAGCAAATGTAAAACCCAAATGAATGATAAAGGAGTAGTCCAGTCCTGCTTTTCTCGTACTTGGTTTGCTTGAATTCTGCTTCCTTTATTAATATGCCTAAATGGGTACTTCCAGAAACAGCTAGTCTCACCTTTAATGTTTGTAGGCTACATTTAAAATTTAATATCTGTTGCTGCTGTCAACTCCACTATCCCCCTTTGTATCCCCCAGGCCTAGAACAGACCAAACCAAAGTATCTTGTTTCTTTAATTCTGAGGAGCCATCGATTGTGAGCTGCACTCTTGACTTAATAGCTTTTTTGAAGGAAACATAAATTCGTCATTAAATGTACTTGTCAATTGTAAATGCATCTGAGTTTCAGAAATATTAAAATGTGAATAAATTTGTGTCCTGAAATCCAGGACATGTGGTAATAGGCCCTAGGAATTGGACCAAGCAGTGGCCTGTGATTCAGAACCACTGATTCTTTCTTCTAGTTCCTGGTCTTTTGCTGTGGTAGTAGTAGTTTGTCTCAGATAGATAGGATCCACACGACTCCATCCTTCCTCTGTGCTGTTTAACAGTTGTACTTGGTACCGTGTGTGGACCTTGCTTTCCTCTTTAGATTATAATGTCCTGAAACTCTGTACCTGGGAACTCTTTGCCTCTTCCCCACAATATTTCATATAATTCTGGGCTTATATTAAAGGTTTCATAAGGACTCCTTGAGACCCTCTACTTAAAGAGTTTAAATTAAATATTAAAATAGTTCGGCCTATTGACTGAAGGTAGGAATAAAGCTTACTGTGAATGTATTGACTAGATGGATTTTCTGTTCTTTAAAGGTAGCATATTTTCTTTTAGTAAAAAAGTTCTATAACGCACTTTCTCTGGGTGTGAAGGCCATAAATGGAGCTTGAAAAACTAATTTTTGGTGCTTTCCCTTGAATTTGGTTGTTGTTACTTCCAAGAAGAGCCTGTTCTGAGGAATAAGGTCACCCAGCACAGCAATGAGTGGGGATATCCTGCAGCTTTGGATTAACGCCATGTGGCAATGTTAATAAGTGGCAGATGAAAGTCTCTAATGTAATTAAGCCACATTTGCATATATACTGCCTTTATCCAGGGGGAAAAGACCAACATGTTGCTCAGTCTAGAAACAGAGATAGGGGTCAAACATGTCATTGATCCCTTTGTTAATCATATCACACAGAGCTCTCTCTGGCCTTCGTTCTTTTCCATATGTTGTTCTCTCTGCCTAAGTTGTCTTTCCTCCCTTCTCCACCTACCAAACTTCTGCTTACTCAAGACCAGTTCAGAAGTTACGCTTCTCCAAGACCCAAAGACAGTGGGTCCTTACTTGCAGCTCCCCAGGTGGGAACACCACAGGAACATACCTTGTTCACCTTCCTCGCCTTTATACCCCAGCGCTTCCCCCTAGTTTGCCTTAGGCTTGTGCCTAATACATGTAGCACTAAAGCCTATGGACCTTGGTGCCGTCATATGAACACCTGAGCTTTACTCAACCCCTTTTTGTGAAGTCTTGTCTTCCTTGTTTAACAGATAGGTTTTATCTGTTAAACATAAGCAAACATAATTCTGATTTAAGATAATAGGCATACTGTTATCACATCTCTATGAGAGAATTCAAACAAGAGCAGTCAAGGGAGAAGGAAAGTGAGAAGAGAGTTCTAAAGGCCAGAGAAGTGGGCAATGGTTATTTGAAACCACTTGAAAAGAGTGGTCAGTTGAAGTTGTCCTTGAAAACATTGCAGGCAGTTTTATGCCTCCAGAGAACATGTGTAAAAGAATCTTTTAATTTTAAATGAAAGAATTGTTTACATTTAGTGTTTCTTTTATGCCAACTATAGTTCTAAGCACTCTAAATGTATTACATCATTACAACATCCCTATAAAGTAAGTACTCTTATTATGGCCATTTTACAGAGAAGGAAACTGATCACAGCAGTTAAGTAACTAGCCAGTAGTCACTCAGCTGCTGGGAAGGTCATTCATTTCTATGTGGTATATTTTTTACTTTGCTTATGGTCTTTACTAATGACCTAAAACCCACCAGTTTACATTCTGTGTGTAATCATGTAAGTTTTGCAGGGGGAGTTTTGATGTATGTGGGCTGGGGTATTTCTTTTAAGAAAAGGGGATAACATCTCGTGTGATCTCATCTCCTAACTTGTAAGTTTGGGGCATAAATCAAATTAACATGTCAGGCAAGAAAGGTGAGGAGCTATTCAGAATCTCTAAGGAAGGTTTGAATGAAATGAGTGTATCTTGATAAAGGAAAGAGTTTATATTTGTATCTGTTGATGGTGGTGACAGGACTGAAATGTTCTCTCGTTTCTCTCCAGGGCTGGTTGATTTGTGAGGAGCCAACATGTCGAAATCGAACTCGGCACCTTCCCCTTCAGTTCTCCCGAAATGGACCTCTTTGCCAAGTCTGCATGAAAGCTGTACTTCGACCAGAGGTAATGGTCACTTAATGCTGAAGAACTGTGTAGAAGTGGATAGGAGGCTGTGTTTGGCCATCCCTTAGATCTGGGAAGTAGATATTTGGTGTTTACCCTGTGGAGACACCCTACTACAACATGCATATAGTTTAAAAGATAGCCAGACTTCAAAAAGATATATGCTTTATTTCTTCACGTCATGAACAATACTATATTTTATATCTAAGAGAGAAACTGACTGGTTCTCCTATGGGCTATTCAGATTTCTTTAGTTGCCACTTCATAATTACAGAGAAGAGATAACATTCCTTTGTAGAAATTGCTGTTATCTTTGGACTAGATCAGAAGCCCTTTTGTAAGGGCCAGAAAACCTCCCAAACCTGTACCCGAGAGGGTTTATTTTATTTGTATGGGATTCCATTGTTTCTAAGTAGCGGCCATAGATCAGTAGTTCTCAAGCTTTTTCTCTACCTTAGTGCATACACCCGAGGGATAAGGCAGACTATCATTAGTGACTCCCGACTGGGGAGCACATAGTCTGGAAACACCTTACAGGTAATTAAGATGCCCTCCCTCTGTCGACCCAAGCAGCATTTCCCAAACTGTGGGGAAAGGAATGTTTGAAGTTCTTCCGCACAAAGGGGGTTTTGTGATCTAGTACGTCTAGCAAACTCTGGGCTGGCCAAAGTTAAAACATGCTTATTGCAGATTGTCTCAGAATTTGTAAAATGATAATGTTCAGTCTCCCTCACCAATACAGGGCTGTAATGTACCTCGCTTCCCAAATTTATCTGGCCTGAGGATTTGTAAGGATTTCGGTGAGAAGAGAGTGAGAATAGGGAACCTGTTACTTACTTACTTATTTTTTAACACAGAGGCAGGGTTCTATAACCAAGTTTTGACTTCACATCTTTTCACTGAAAAGGGTTGATACACAGGCTAGTTTTAGGAAAATATTTTAAAGTTTTAATGGCTATTTCTTTTAATTTTAAGATAATGTATCATTTCACAAAATTTAGCAAGAAGTCAGGAACTCTCAATGGCTATCACCATTTTATGTTTCCTTGTTCTTGTATATCCATATGTATTTTTTACATGGTCTCAGTCATAATGAAAATATGCTTTTGTATCACGTTTATCTTTTGTCAAGCACCTGTCTGTGTTGCTACTTAATTGTCAGTACCAAAACTTTCAAACACAAATTTAACCATTCCTCTCATTGGGCATTGCAAGTTACTTTGACTATCTCTTCACTAGAAAATTATGATGAATATTTTCTTACTTAAATTATTTTCTTGTTATTTGAAATATTTCTTTAGGATAAATTCTTACTGACAATCACATATCAAAGTGCATAGATACAGTATGGTCATGATTCATATTGCCACATTGCTTTCTTAACGGTTTATCCCAACTTAAAACTGTACCCAATACTTGATGAATGTACCAGTTTTGCCACCACCTTTGCAGCATTTGAGCATTATCATTAATTTATTTTTAACTAATTTGATAAGTATAAAATGTCCATTGCCTTATTTTGTATATCTTTGATAATTACCAAAGTAGAATGTAGCTTTTTTTTTTTTTAGATTGGCACCTGAGCTAACAACTGTTGCCGATCTTTTTTTTTTTTCCTCCCCAAATCCCCCAAGTACATAGTTGTATATTTTAGTTGTGGGTCCTTCTAGTTGTGGCATGTGGGACGCCACCTCAGCATGGCTTAATGAGCGGTGCCATGTCCGCGCCCAGGATCCGAACCAGTGAAACCCTGGGCCACCAAAGCTGAGCGCACGAACTTAACCACTTGGCCACTGGGCCAGCTACCCGAATGTAGAATTTTTAAAAAATATAGAATACATCGTGAGAATTAGATGTCATAGTAAATTCTTTTTACATCAGTCTTATCCCAAAACTTGCATCAGCAGGTGCAGAAAGAGAACAAAAGTATATATATTTAGTGTGACTCATCAATCCAGTTGTAGACTCCAGGGGAATCACCTTGCTTCATGAACTAATGCTGCCTTTGAGACTTTTTAAACATCTAGCTCATCGATCAGGTTCAATGAAAATTTAATTACTTCTTAGAAAGTCAGCCAGTTAATCCCATTCTTGGTGAAAGAAAGTAAAAGGAAAGTGTATAGCTAGTAGATCAGTAACCTTCCAGTAAATGTTGATGATGTTACTGGTAGTGGTTTAATACATCAGGTTATTTTTTATCATTTATTATCCTTTCTTAAATGAGTGAACCAATACAGGCATTTTGAAGTACATTTTTTGCCTTCATATCCTTGTCCTCAAAACGGTGGCATTTTAGGCAGTCATTTACCAAGGTAAGCTTTCATAGCTTAGCTCCTCAGGTCATATTGCTGCTCAGAACATGACTTCTGGAGGTTCAGAGCATCCTGGTTGATGATAATGCCCTTAGCCGTTCCTTACAGGGGCTTCGACACTGGGACTGAGCCCACTCTTCTGTAGTCCATTTTGAGTTGCTAGTGATGGGTGGGGAATTTTTAAATTCTATTTATGGGGTTCCCAGGCTGTCCTAGTAAGAGGAGAACTCTGCATCTTTCCAGAGACAGTTCCAAAGAAGTTCCAAAATCAGTGGTGCGATGGAGCACTGTAGGATCATTGTAATTACTATAGGGTTTTCCAAAGTGTCTATTTCGCACGATTATGCTTATTTAGTTCTTAAGCTCTGAGTTGCTATGTCTCAATCATACATTACTGTCATTTAATAATTATTGAACACCTGCTATATCCCAGGCACTTTGCTAGAGCCTAGGGACATATCAATGAACAGGAGGCCATTTCCTTATTTATAAAGCTAACATTTTGTTTAACATTACTTAGATTATATAAAATTGTTATCTGTGGACAAAAATAGGTGTTCGTAAATGTCTCTTTGGACAAAAGCACCAGACTTTCCTAATGCTTGACTAGTAGGGCTTTAAATATATTGTTCAAGTTTGATGGTAAAGCACATGCCTCTTACTGTGCCAGTCTCATCTGCACATAATAAATCTCCTCTCATTTAGTCATGGGTTGCAGTTGACTTGAGTACTTTCCAGAATTGACTTGGGGTATGAAAGCTGGCTCTTCCTCTGGCTCATGTTGCCAGAGTTATGAGAAAGAAAGCTGGGACTGTTTTGTTCCCATGGTTTTAGACGTGTCTTTCTTCTCAGATACCTTTTAAAAAAATATATATATATATATCAGTAAAGCTTTTTTAGGTTCATGGGAATTTAACAGTATACAAATTGCTGATTGTTAAAAATATATTATCTGTATATTCTCTGCTGCATAGGAAGTATAAATAAATACAGGAGTGAAAACTTTGATGTATGCATAAGTTCCTAGGTAAATAGAACCCTTTTTCAGACTGGTGATAGAGACAGGATTTACCCAAGTTAGAGAATAAGTGTTTTAATATCTCTTTATTTTAACAACATGGTTTTGACTTCTTAAGGTAGCCAAATCTGTATGGCTGTGAGTTAAACCCACAGGGAATTGTTCATAATGTAATTCTCTAAAAGTAAAGCGTTAGATTGTTTTGTTTTGTTTTCATTATAGAACTAAGATTTTAAACCAAGTTAAACTTTTTCTCACTTACATTTCCATTCTTGATGTGGAGATGAGAAAACATCTACATGCGACTCCTTGGCCCATGATAGAAATAATTTGTGAAATTATAAAGCCCCTGGGGCAGGAGCATGTGGTGGAGTCTTTTATTCAATTGTTTATTCCACTAGATTTCTTTTTTTTAAAGATTTTATTTTTCCTTTTTCTCCCAAAGCCCCCTGGTACATAGTTGTGTATTTTTAGTTGCGGGTCCTTCTAGTTGTGGCATGTGGGACGCTGTCTCAGCATGGCCTGATGAGTGGTGCCATGTCCGGGCCCAGGACCCGAACCAGTGAAACCCTGGGCCAGTGAAGCAGAGTGCGCGAACCTAACTGCTCGGCCACGGGGCCGGCCCCCCTATTAAATTCCTTGAAGGCCACTTATGAAGAAAGCAGTAAAATGACTTCTGGTCCTACTTTGAGACACCTCTAGTGTTTCTCACATTATCCTCAGTTGTAAAATTAAAATTTTTTATAACGGAACGTGTGTACCATGTAGGACTCTGGCCTTCAAAGGAGAGGGAAAATACTGAATTTATGATCATGTGTGTTACAATTTCAAAATGGCTGTGGCTGAAGGAATTGTTGATTTGATAAGTAGGTTTGGGACAGTGAGAATATTGCCAAGGTACGTGGAACAGTGTCTTGTTTCTGCATAAGATGAAAACATGAAAATTGTGGTCTTTTAAGGAAGTAATCATAAGTTGTGCAGGAAGAGAACCTTAGAACTACGATGGAAAATCTTCAACATCTGTACCTTGTCAGTGCTTACCCTCCAGTAGCCTGTAAGTGTTTACAATGAAGAGTCTTTTGGAGCTCTCCATTGTGATTTTGATGGGCTTGTCTTTTGAGGCAGAGTTGGCTAAATGCTACATACAGCTTCTCTGACCATGAAGCAGATGCTAGCCTTCCTTTTCAGTATATTTTTTTCATCCTTTTTTTTATTGAGGTGAAATTCATACAACAGAAGATTAACCATTTTAAAGTGAATAATGTAATGGCATTTAGTACATTACAAAGTTTTACTACCAGCAACCACCTCAATCTAGTTCCAAAACATTTTCATCACCCCCAAAGAAAACCCTGTACCCATTAATCAGTCGGTCTGCATTCCTCCCCTTCTTCCAGCTCCTGGAAACCACTAATCTGCATTCTGTCTCTATGGATTTACCTCTTCTGGATATTTCATATAAATGGAATCATACAGTATGTGACTTTTTGTGTCTGGCTTTGTTCACGTAGCGTAATGTTTCTGAGGTTCATCCATGTGGTAGCATGTGTGAGTACTTCATTCCTTTTTATGGTCAAATAATAGTCTATTGCATAGATATACCACCATGTGTTTATCCATTCATCCATGCATGGATATTTGGGTTGCTTCTTTTAATATACTTTTAAATTTTATTTTACTTTTCATTACCTAGATAGGTCTTACATTTGGCCTCAATTTATGTTCTTTGGCTCACTCGTTGGTCCTAGTTCAGCTGAATAAACTAATGCCTTCCTCTGTTCCTACCTTTAGTAAGCATTTATTCAGCACCTCCTCTCTGCCTGTTTTATGAGAGCCTTTTAGATATTTGAAAGTAGCTATTTTCATTAGCCTTCCCCTGCTAGGCCCAATATTCCTAGGTCTTTAACCATTTTTCTATTACTCTGCTTTCAGGATAAGGATCCTACTCCAGAGTTTTTGTCCCGATAAAGTAAGGAGCCCAAAACTGCATGAGGCACTTCAGGTGCCCTCACTAGCGCTACTACCGAGCAGAATAAACCTGCCGCTGCCAACTTTTCTAGGTTATAGTAAATTTCTGTGAAGTCTGTTTAAGGTCGCATTAACTTTCTTGGCATCCATATTCACAGTGTTGATTCGTTTTGAGCGTTCTGTATATTAAAACACATAATTTTTTTACACATGTAACTTCTAAGCCTTGCCTTATCGGGTTTCTGAGACCCAAGTGGTTTATTTAGACCTAAGTGTAAGACTCCATTAGTAGTGTGTTAGTTTCCTAGGGCTGCTGTAACGAAGTACCACAAACTGGATGGCTTAAAACCACAGAAATTTATTGTTTCACTGTTCTGGAAGCTAGCCAGAAGTCTGAAATCCAGGCGTCAGCAGGACATTCTCCCTCTGAAATCTGTAGGGCAGAATCCTTCCTTGCCTCTTCTAGATTCTGGTAATCCTTGGTGTTCCTTGGCCTATAGATGCGTCACTGTGTCTCTGCTTTCATAGTCACATGGCCATCTTCTACCAGTGTCTCTGTCTCTTTTCTTCTTCTTATAAGGACACCAGTCAGATTAGGGCCCACCCTAATCCACTATGACCTCACCCTAACTTCATTTTCTCTACCAAGACCCTGTTTTCAAGTAAGGCCACATTCACAGGTACTAGGGGTTAGGACTTTTATATCTTTTTAGGGACACAATTCAACCTGTAGCAGATAGGAATTGTACTGAGCTAAGGGAAATGGAAACCAAAAGTAACAGTAGCTTAAACAGACATTTAATTCATTACCTAAGAAACATTAATTTTTTATCATGTGACAGAAATCCAAATGTGGGCTGTCCAGGATTGCTCTGGTGGCTCCACAGTGTCATCAGGTGCCTAGGCTCCTCTTGCCCTTCTCCATCATCAGCAGTGCCAGGCTTCTCCCCTCAAGGTCACAGCGTGGTCTAAGGTGACTGCGCAAGCTTCTTCAAGCCATCACAGGCTACAAGGCAGAGAAAAGGCTGAAGGGTCAAAGAATGCACCTCCCAGCCATGTCAGTTCTTTGAGTAGCCTTCCCAGAAGTCCCACCTAACACTCCTGCTTACCTTTCATGGGCCCGAAGTTAGTCACATGGAGATAATAGCATCTTCTGTTACTGAAGAGAAAGAGTAGACTGGGTATTGGGGTCCAACCAGCACTCTACAACAGACCTTTCAGTGAACCCTGTGAAATCTCCCCTTGCTTGTGCTCAGCCCATAGCTGTCCCATTGTGGATATTTTGGATCCTGATTCTGTTGTGCACCCAGCCTTTTGGCTTCTACAAATCTGATGCTGTAATTAGCTTTCCTTCTTTTATCTTCTCCAAAATATTGATTAAAATGTTGACGTGCATTTGTGCATATACCAGTGGATAGATGTCTTCTTGCAGGTGGACACTGCTCCAGTTTAATCAGCACCCTTT
>NC_060276.1:103294790-103314790 GCF_021613505.1 Equus quagga | reverse complement strand
GAACATATTTGTTGGCAATCATGAGGGCTTTGGAGAGGAACCGAAATCTCAGTTTGGAAAACTGAGATTTCCAAAGCCTCCTATGTTTTAGGGCAGCGCTCTTTAATTATTTAGGGTTTCTGAGTTTAAAATCTTTCTGTAGCCTTGATCATTTTTGCAGTTTCCTCCTTCAGACATAACCTTGATGATAACCTTGATATGGGATATGTCTCCCTTGGAATGCCAAGCAGAGATCATTTTATGCTTTTGAGTCATAGTTATAAATAATGTTGCTTATTATATACTCCAAGTTCATTCAACAAAAATTTATTGAGCACCTACTCCAGGCCAACATTGTTACAGGCACTAGGGATACAGTAAGGAACTAAACTAAGTCCCTGTCCTCATGGAACTTACATTCTAGTTTGAGAATACAGATAATAAACAGTAGTTCTATGACATGACCCATGGTGACAAGTACTGTGGAGAAAAATTCAGCTGTGTAAGGAGGAAAGGGACTGATGCACGTGGGGGTTGCTAGTTTATATAGGGTGGATAGGGAAGTTCTTGATGTAGAGAAAAGGCCAGAAGGAGGTGAGGCAGTGAGCCTTGCAGATATGTGGAGGAAAAGCATGCCAGGCTCAAGGAACAGCAAGTATAATGGGCCTGAGATAGGAGGGTGCTTGGCATGTTTAAGGACTAGTAAGGAGCCGATGTAGCAGAAGATGAGAACAGTGGGGAGGGTAGTAAGAGGTAAAGTGAGAGAGACGGGGGCAGGGGGAAGAGAGAGACCATGAGTGGCCATATAGACCATTGTAAGGACTTTCACTTCTATTCTAGGGGAGCTGGGGAACTATTGGAGAGTTCTGAGCAGAGGAGTGCCATGATCTGACTTTAGGTAGACTGCTTTGAGTGCTCTAATCCAGGCACAAGGTGACGGCAGCTTGACTCAAAGGATAGCAGGGGAATTTTTGAGAAGTGGTTCTTGGATTCTGGATGCATTTTAAAGTCAAAACGGATAGGATTTGGGTCCGGCCCAGTGGCTTAGTGGTTGAGTTTGTGCACTCCACTTCAGTGGCCCGGGGTTCGCTGGTTCGGATCCTGGGCACGGACCTATGCACTGCTTGTCAAGCCATGCTGTGGCAGGCGTCCCACATATAAAATAAAGGAAGATGGGCACAGATGTTAACTCAGGGCCAATCTTCCTCAGCAAAAAGAGGAGGATTGGCAGCGGATGTTAGCTTAGGGCTAATCTTCCTCCACAAAAAAAAAAAGCTGATAGGATTTGTTACTCAGATTTTTCCTCCATGTTATTATATAGAATAAATGGTGGAGAGACTCCTACCTTCAGTCTATTGAATCTGAATTGAATTCTAAGACATTTAATTACTCACCTAAAAATAAGTAATTTTCGAGGCAAATAAATGCATAGACTCCTTACCCAAATCACTGGTTATTCCTAAACGCAGACTTAATGGTCAACTGTTTGCCATGCAAAAGACACAAAAGATCCTGTGGACCCACATGGCATAGCATGGTCCTTCCTGTTAATAGACTTTTGGGGAAAAAATGACTTGCGCTCTACTTTAAGTTCACAGTCTAGCCAACGAGGCAAAATTTCTGGACCAGAGATACCACACACTCACATACTCCTGCACACACAGAGAGATCCCTGCACGTCATGAGAATCACAGCTGGAATGAGCCATTGTCTTGGATGGGTGTGTGTTCATCCATAGGCAGGTGTGTAGAAGGGGTGGCAGGAAATAATTAACAACTACTATACCAATTTTTACTATAAACATGTACATAAGTGGTTAGAGAAGGAAAAGATGAGAGAGGATTGCATAGCAAGGGTGAGATGTAAGCCAGGACTGGAAAGATCAGTAGGGTGTAAATAGGTGGAGAGGAAGAGGCAAAAGACATTCTTATGGGTCTCTTCTTTGTGCCTCTACTTAGGAGCTGGAGGATTTGGTGCCTTCTCCTACTCTTTCCCTATACAGTCTATTTAGATGATGCTCTGACGTTAGGGAGACCAACCTTAGGAAGCTGTGTTGCTTCTACTTTGAACCAGTAAGTTGAAGTTGAATCTTTAGAGCAAAGTAATCTACAGTTTGATTAGCTGCCAGACCTCAGTTTAGTGGTGTCAGGCTATGCTCCTCTTTTTAGATGGTTATAGATCAGAGAAAATCTTCTTGGGCAAATCTTAAATTGAAGAAAGTATTGGGAGTGTACTCCATATCCCGTTCCTTGTTTTTATTCTTATACCTTGATCTTCCACCAGTCTTCCCTCTCCTCCTCTCCATTTATGCTCAGTTCTCCTATAAGGCGATACATGTCTTTCTAAAAATCACCAATTTATGTAAAATCACACAATAACAATCAAATGGTGTTATGGGAAAAACACAGGGTTTAGGGGCACAACACACAAAAACTTCATTAGTGACATAAACAAAAATGGGAACCTAATGAAAACAGTGGCATAATTTTACACATCTTAAACAGATAAGAAATACATAAATACTACAAGAAATATGGATGGCACTTTACCTTGAAAAAGACCTGAAGTTTGCTTGCGCAAGTGAACGTCAGAAGGGTTGCAGCTTGTGAGTCATGGTGAAGAGGTGAAAGAAAGGTTATCTGAAATTGAAAGGAAAGTTGTAACAAATACCAGATGTGGGTGAGTGTAGCTCATAACACACTTGGTGAACTGAGGTAGCTGGTCAGTGTTTGGGGGTGGGGGGGGTGTTATGTTTTCCTGTGCGACTTGGTTCAACTGGGTGCAGTTTTCTGCATTCACCTAGTGTTTCTTGGAGACAAAATCCTGCAGAAGCAAACATAAAATTCACATTATATTCATATTATTCCTTGATATATCAGTGACATTGGAATAAATTCTTTTTCAAAATAAGCATTATAGTGGAACCAACTGTACCTTGTTTTATCTTGATGATTAACTAGCACCTTACTTTGCACCTACTTTATTGTTCTCTCCTCGGCCTCATAATGTGCAGGGGATACTCTTATTTTTACGAAGACTGATTGGAACATCTGTCAACCAGATAATTAAGCTTACTGAATATTGTCTATCTCCAGGATGTTTGTCTGAGATGTGGGAAGTAAAAAAGAGTTTTGAACCCATGGGTTCTGCCCTTATACAGCTTCAATAGGAGGAACCAAGCAGACATTTTAAGCAAAACAAAAGTTCTTAAAAAGTAACAATGTATTATAGAATTAATACATCAGTGCTGGAGAGATAGGGTAAAATAGAGTAGGTAAGACTTCTTAGAAGATATAAATTTTGATCCAGATCTTAGACAAAATTGTGTACATGGATTAGAGAAGTAAAAAGAATGAAAGGAACTCCTAACACCCAGAAAGACTGTGGAAATCCCCCAGGTTTTTTCTTTTTCTTCAGTCTCTCATGCCTCAGCCCCCAAGTGATCTTAATTGTGGCAACAGAAGCTACAGTGGGAGTCACCAGGAGTGAAAATGCCTAGGAAGGGAGTTCCCCTCTCTCTCTCTCCCCCTCTTCCTCCCCCTGCCCAGTAAGTAAGTGAGCAAGTAAAGACCAAGTTATTCATCAGCTTCTGGGCTCATCACCATCTGGAAGAAAAGGATCTGAGCCTAATCAGTATACCAAAGACTATGAGAAATGAAGTAAAAGACCACCACTCAGGACCCACAGTGACTACTGGGTGGTGCACACATGGGACAGATCCAGAAAGCACTGCAACAGTTTTGAAAACTGTACCAACACCACAGCCACAGCCCACAGAAAGTGCGTTGGAACTCACAGCCCAAATGTAATAAAGTCCAAAATTACTTGGTATGAGAAGAACCAGGAAAATCTCAACTTGCATGGGGAAGAAAACAATCAAAATATGTTAATGCTGAGATGACACTGAACAATATTTTTAAAGTACTAAAAGAGAAGAATTATCAACTCAGATTTTTATATCTAGCAAAAAATAAAAAATCCTTAGGAGTAAAGGTAAAAGACATTTTCAGCTGAGGGGAAACTAAGAGAATTCATTGCCAGCAGACCTGCTCTAAAAGAGTTGCTACAGGAAGTTTTTCAGACAGAAGGGAAATGATACCAGAAGGAAACTTGAAACATCAAGAATGAAGGAAGAGCAAAAGAAATGTAAATGTAATAAGAGTATTTTTCTCCTCTTGAGTTCTTTGAAATATATTTGATAGGTGAAAGCAAAAATTACAGCATTGTCTGATAAGGTTTTCAGTGTATGTAGGTGTAATATATAAGACAAGTACCACGTGAAAGAGGGAAGAAAAGGGGACCTATATGGGTTTTTACATTCCACTTTTAAAGTGGTAAAATTTCAATTCTAAGTTAAGTATATGCATTGTCATCGTTAAGTATATACATTGTCATCGTTAACTCTGAACTATACAAAGAGATGCTGTCAAAAACACAATTAATTTAATTTCATAATAAATGTTCAAATAACCCAAAAGAGGGCAGGAAATGAGAAAGAGGAGGGAAAAACAGAACAAACAGAAAACAATAAAATGGTAGACCCAAATCCAAACATATCAATAACTACTTTAAATGCAAATGATCTAAATGTGTATACACCAATTGAAAGAAAGAATATAATGATATAGGTGAGTTAAAAGTAGAAAATGGCAAACAGTATATCATGCAAACACTAATCAAAAGAAAGTTAGGATGGCTATATTAATAGCAGAAAATTAGACTTCAGAGCAAAGAAAATTACTAGGGATAAAGAGAGACTTTACATAGTAATAGAAAAGCTAATTCACTAAGGAGAGATAACAATCCAAAAGGTGTATGCACGTAACAACAGTGCTTCATAATACCTCAAGCAAAAACTGGCAGAACTGAAAGGAAAAATAGACAAACCATAATTATACTTGGCAACTTTAACATTTCTCTCTCAGTAATTGATAGAAATATTAGACAGAAAATCAGCAAGGATGTAGAAGTACTGACAGCCAACTGGATCTAATTGATATGTATAGAACACTCCATCCGACAATAGCATGATCCACATTCTTTTCAAGGGCACGTGGAACATTCAACAAGATAGTCTACATTCTGGATCATAAAAGGAAACAATGAATTTAAAAGAATTGAAATCATCCGAAGTATATTCTCTGACCATAATAAAATTAAACTAGAAGTCAATAAGAGAAAGAACAGGAAAATCTCCAAGTCCTTGGAAATTAACACACTTTGAAATAATCCATGGATCAAAGAGTAGGTCTTAAGGAAAATTAGAAAATATTTTGAACTGGGTGAAAATGAAAATACAATATAGCAGGCAGTGATTGAGACAATATATACTGTGATTCATACTGCAATACAAAGAAGGCAAATTACCAATATTTGAATGCTAACACCATTATTTATTCATCATGGACACATACAAAATCCTAAAATATTCAAATAGTAAGTGTCAAGGGATTGTATGTTCACCCCGTTGGTAAAATAAGTCAGTTAATTTGGCAGGTAAGTATTAAATAATCATGCTGTCAGAATCAAGTGAGTATCTAAGGGAGAACGTAAAAACCTGCACAAAGTAAGATGATGCAGCTAAAGCAGTGCTTAGAGGGAAATTGATAGCATTAAATGTTTATGTTAGAAAAAAAGAAAGGTCTCAAATCAATAATCTGAGTTTCCACCTTAAGAAAATCAAAAAAGAAGAGCAAAATAAACCCATAGCAAGCAGAAGGAAGGAAATAGTGAGGATTAAAAATCAATGAAATTGAAGACAGAAGAATGGAGAAAATCAGTGAAACCAAAATCTGACTAATTTGAAAAGATCAATAAAATTGATAAGCCTCTAGCAAGGCTGACAAAAATAAAAAGAGAAAAGATGCAAATTAGCAATATCTAGAATGCTAGACCTTCATAGACTTTAAAAGGATAATGGAATACTATACGTATTTGACAACTTGTAGTAGACCAATTCCTCAAAAATCACAAACTATGAAAATTCATCCAAGATGAAATAACCTGAATAGTCCTGTATCTGCTAAAGAAATTGACTTCATAATTAAAAAGAAGAGTAAAGTTGGAGGGATCACTACCTAATTTTAAGACTTATGGTAAAGCTACAGTAATCAGGACAGTGTGAAATTGGCAAAAGGATAGACACTTAGACCAATGGAAGAGAACAGAAAGAATAGACTCACTGGTGGGGCCATTTGATTTTTGACAAAGATGCAAAAGCAATTTAATGAGGAATGAATAGTCCTTTCAACAAGTATTGTTGGAAATACTAGACATCCATATGCAGCAAAAATGAACTTTGACTTAATACAAAAATTAACTCAAAATGTATCATGGATCTAAAGGTAAAACTTCAAGAAGTAATACGTAAGAGAAAATCTTCATGACCTAGGGTTAGGCAAAGAGTTCCTAGACATGAGACCAAAATCACAATCCATAAAAGAAAAAAAAGATCACCTGGACTTCATCAAAATAAAAACCTTTGCTTTGCAAAAGACACTGTTAAGAGAAAGAAAATGACAAGCCACAAACTTGGAGAAAATATTTACAAATCACATATCTAGCAAAGGACTTGCATCCACTATATATAAAGAACTCTTAAAACTCAACAGTGAAAAAAAGCAAACAATCCAATTTAAATATAAACAAAAGAACAGATTCTTCACCAAAGAGGATATAAGGATGACAAATAAGCATGTGAAAAGTTGTTCCATGTGACTAGCATCAGGGAAATGCAAATCGAAACCATGACAAGTTACTGCTCCACACCTATTAGAATGGCTAAAACACAAAATGTTGACAATACCAAATGCTGATGAGGATGTGGAGCAACAGGAACCTTCATACATTGCTGGTGGGAATGTAAAATGGTGCCGTCAGTCTGGAAAACAGTTTGGCAGTTTCTATAAAGATCAGTATGCAGTTAACCATATGACCTAGCAATCCTCCTGGGTATTTACACTAGAGAAATGGAAACTTATGCTCATACAAAAAACCGGTACAGGGGCCAGCCCAGTGGCGCAGCAGTTAAATGTGCACGTTCCACTTCGGCAGCCCAGGGTTCACCGGTTCGGATCCCGGGTGCAGACGTGGCACTGCTTGGCACACCATGCTGTGTAGGCATCCCACATAGAAAGTGGAGGAAGATGGGCACAGATGTTAGCTCAGGGCTGGTCTTCCTCAGCAAAAAGAGGAGGGTTGGCAGCAGTTAGCTCAGGGCTAATCTTCCTCAAAAAAATAATAAAATAAACCTGTACACAAGTGTTTATAAGCAGCTAAATTCATAATAGCCAAAATGTAGAAACAACCCAAACACACTTGAATGGTGAACGAATAAAACTGTGGTACTTTGATTCTATCAGTTATTACTCAGCAATAAAAAGGAATGGAGTATTGATATACCCAACAGCTTGGATAGATCTCAAAGGCATTATGGTGAGTAAAAGAAGCCAGACTCCAAAAGACTCCATACTCTATGATTCCATTGATATCGCCTTCTTGAAATTACAGAACTGTAATGATGGAGAACAGATCAGTGGTTGCTGGGTTAAAGAATGGTGTGAATGGAAAGGGGCAGCACAGGGGAGTTTGGGGGATGGTGGAACTGTTCTGTATCCTGATTGTTGTGGGTGGTGCATGTGTTAAAAGTTGTAGAACTATAGCCCTCTCCCAAGTCAATTTTACTGTGATAATTTTAAAAGGAAAATTTAAAATCTGATTTCTGTGGCCTGGTGATAAGAAGATATAACTCTGCTTCAAGGATAAATTTTTTCAAATAAAAGGATATATGTGGAAACATAGAGCAAAAGGTACTCCTTTTACACAAAGAAATTATACGAATTAAATGTCCAACATTGTCACCATAAAAGAAGTCCTAAAGCCACCAAACTCAAAACAGGGCACACCTAAATAGATATGTCATTGGGAGCCCCTGCTAAGCTCTTTTATCAAGGAATCTATGCCAAAGAGAAAGTATCCAGCTATGACAAAAAATCTCTTTTAAAGAACAGAACATTAATATTCTCTTTGCTAAAGTAAAAACACAGGAAAGTCTTTCCTAAGCCTAGCTTAAGAAATGGATGGAGTAGATTTGGGCATCAGAGTTTCAGGCCTCTCATGCAAGTTAGAACCATTTAAATAAGAATGTAAAGCTTTGAAAACATGACAGTGTTTTGAATAGGAAAAACTGGATTTTAGATCAGTGTGTTTTTTTGACAACAGTAGAGTTCAGGAAGCTCTATGTTCTTTTATGCAATATAGACATCTATTTGCTTATAGCTGCCATTCTTCTGTCTTACTTATTGAAGGGGAACATAGCATCATAGAGAACAAGAGAATCTCAATCCTGATTTGTTTGCTCTTTATGTCACCATAGCCAGCGTTCTGGAACCCCTTTCAAACATATCCCTTCCTGTCGGTTAAAGGTGATCATTTAGAAACAAACAGACCACAAAAAAGGGGAGCACAGTTTCTAAATTTTTGTGATAATAATTGAAAATGTAAATTAGTTCCAATCATGTTCCTTTTGTTTTCCTGGTTTAAAATTACTGGTTAAGGTTATTTTACATTCACAGCTGTTAAACAGTGTATCTGAGCAAGGTGCAATAGATGACTATGGAGTCATATTGGTGGATGGGACCTCCTACAGCCCTGTGGATGACTGAAGGCTCAAGCTGGCTCCAACAGCTTCTGCCCACCCATGGTAGCTCTAAAGGGGCACAATATTCCAATAAAGATGTTTTGTTTCCTTCTATACCATTTCATATTAGACTTAGCAAAGTCACATCCTCATCTTCAGCTGATGATGTGCCACTATGCCCTTTTCATTTTTTCACAAAACTAGCCTATTTGGAGAGCATAGGACTCTAGCTCCTATATTCTGGATATACCTCTTGGGATGTTACTAGCATTAAAAAGTGTTTGAAGCTGCCTTCTATGGGTGAGGCCCCAGACCTTATTATCCAAAGACACCCCTGAAGTATTTCCATTTTTATCTGTTTTATTTATGAGGTTGCTCTCTTAAAGTTCATCTATAAAATTTATAGGTTCCATTACTAAGAAAATGTTTGAAAACCACTCACCTGAACAGATGAAATTCACAGATTAAGGAGAATTTGAATTTTTAACCTGTTGTGTCTGTTTCCTGTCCCTCTAAACATTTGTGTTGCTAATAGAGACATTTGATTTCATGCTTTATTTACTCGATATTGGAACAGTATTTATCAAATATCTACTATATGCCAGTATCATATTCAGGAAGGTGTATTACTTTTTCTGACTTTCCTGGTTGAAAAACTGCTGAGAAGTGAAGTGGCCTAATGCAAGAAAGGGGAAGAACAAGGATATGGATTACCTGTATCCAAATAATTGAGCTGCACAGTGTGTATATCCAAGGTGGCAGTGACTCAAATGAGATAGGTGGGAATTGAGGTGCTTCTGTTACAGTCATCGAGGAGTACAGAACAGTTAGAGCCAGGAGGAATGCAGAAGAAATGAGACACTTTTTCATGTCATTGTAGCCTGCTAAGGAATCGTATAAGATAAGATGTAAGCATAACATAGGCTTAGGAACTAAGAAGTGTTTCATTGTTGATCCTTGAACTTTCTGTTCAAACTCCAGATAGAGTACATTAGAGCATGGAGGAAGGTAAGACAGAAAAACGAATGGTGGAATAGGATCTAAATCTGTTGAGGCTGGAATGAAGCCTGTCCCAGGAACTTGAGGACAGTTTTTAAAAGGGGAAAAGAAACGCTAGTGGGATATATTATCAAAGGGCTTCCCATGCTTTGAGATCTAAATGTATAGGGCCTGGCCAGGTTTTTGTTTCTATTTGTCTGATTTTTCCAAATATAATTTCCTAAGTCTCAAAGCATTTCTTTAAAAAAGTTATAGGAAATTCCTGTTTCCTTCCTTTTAGGTGAAAGCAGTTGAGAGAGAACACATTCATGGCTGTGCATTTTATTCCAGGGCAAGTTCGTTAGCCAGTTTGTGTTTTGTTTAACACCTCTCTGTAGAATAACCTTTGGTTTCCTATTGAATGTAGAAGGGAGCTTAGGTAAGCTTTCAGTAGGAAAGACCAGGTCTTGAATACAAGCAAGCCTAGTTTCCAATTAAACAAGTGTCTAATACTGTAATTTCTAATGCACTCTAAAAAGAAAGGACAAAGAGCAGCCAAACCAGTTATTGCTGGCTCTGTTTTTGCAGTGCCCGTATCGTTCTGGCACATTGAAAGAATTTAGACAAGAAATTAGTGAATTATACATGCATGTACATTAATACCCTTCCTTTTGTTACTGTTTTTTTTTATTGTTTATCAAAATTAATTTGCTGACTTTTGAAAAGTACACCTACAGTGACTTGTTACTGAATAGTTTCTTGTGCAAAACATCATAGAGGCAAATCATGAGACATCTGCCATAAGTCTTTGGATGTATAGTGGGTTTCAGTAACTAAATTATGTTCATAGCTACCCGAAATTTCCTATGGAAAGTCCAAACCATTGGACTCCACTAAATGATCTCTCAGTAAGAGAATTACTTCTTCTTATCTTGTATTACGATGTTGGCTGGTTAGGATGGGAGTCTGTGGCCTTAGAGCCTAGTGGCCATGTTGGGAATAAGATACATGGATTTATTAGATTGACTGAGATGGCTAATTAGCAGGATAGTTAACATTAACATTATTCTTTATTAATTAACAAGATAATGGCAAATGTAGTCTGACCAATAGAACTGCCTAGTAACAAGAAATGAATCTTAACAAATGAAGTAGGAGGACAAGGAAGGCATAAGTGTTAAATCTGCTTATGCCTACTGTATTTCTCTCTTCTGTCATGCCATCAATTATAAGACACACCACTGATTTAGTAACAGCATTCCAAGGAAAAAGAAAATCATTAGTTATAGGACAAATCTTTCTTTCAGGAACATTCAAATGCAATGATAGGTGTCTTAGAATCAAGGTGAGGGTATTACAGAGTATTATTACACTTAAGTAATAGCTAGGGCGAATTGAGTGCTTACGACGCGCCAAATGGTACACTTGTGCCAAACATTTTATATGCATTATCTGATTTAGTCCTCACAGCACTCCCATGGATGTTTTACAGAAGGGGAAACTGAGGCTTTGAGAGGTTAAGTGACTCATCCAAGGACTCCACCTACAATAATATCAGAACCAGGATGTGAAGCAGATTCTGTCTGACTCTGGAAGCCACACAGTTAACCACTGTTTTGTATATTTACCCTTTATCATTAACCTAAGAGCTTATACAAAAAAGAAAGATTGAGGGACCGGCCCTGTGGCCAAGTGATTAAGTTCGCGCGCTGCGCTTCGGTGGCCCAGGGTTTCACCAATTCAAATCCTGGGCGCAGACATGGCACCGCTCATCAGGCCATGCTGAGGCGGCATCCCACATGCCAAACTAGAAGGACCCACAACTAAAAATACACAGCTATGTACCGGGGGGGGCTTTGGGAGAAAAAGGAAAAATAAAATCTAAAAAAAAAAAGAAAGAAAGATTGAGAACAGTCAGCAACAGCCTCTCCAAAATCTGCCTCTTCACTTTCTGTTAAAGTGATAACTGACCTCCCCCAGCAGAAAAGAAACAAAAAACTCCATTTCTTGAATATTCCTCAGCATCATTTTTTTTAGTTTATTATTATGTATGTGAGTCTTTGATATTCTATGAAGCTATTAGTCACTTTAAAACTATATTCATAACTACAATTTCTGTCTTCTAATAGCTCATAAGGTGTATAACTTCATTATGGACTGTCATATAAAGACTCTAGAACAAAACAAAGACTGTAGAGATACATTAAGGGTTTGTTGTAGCCAAATTTAACCAAAAAAAGATTTAAAGCAAACATAGGCTAGCTACCATTTCAGGCACGTTTGCAAGCATTTTCTCTATTTAAACTCTGACTCTGCACCATAATCCTGTGAGGCAGAGGACTATTGTCCTTGTTTTACAGTGAGGAAACAGTGGTTAGATGCCTTGCCCAAGATCACGTATCTGCTAAGAGGCAGAGCCAGGATTTGAACTCAGTCCAGTTCCAGAGTCTGTACTCTTAATAACCATGCTATACTTGTCTCATTTCATATTTTTACATTTAGTAGTTTAAAATACCTTGGAATTACTTAGCACCTTTCTTCTAAAAGGCTTATGCTGCTGGCCTCCTCCTTCTTTTTTTTACCAGAATCTTGGGAGTCCTGAGATGCTCATGATACAATCCCTATCCTCAAGGAGAATACAGCACCTTAAACAGAACTGAGTGTTAACTACAAAGAGATCAAAAGCAAGGAAATATTTTTCCTATTTCAACCTATTGAAGAGGTAGAAATTGTCAAGTCTTTATTTCATTACAATAATTGGTACTGAAGTCTTACCACTCCATCTTTTTTTTTTTTTTTATCATTTGCTTACATCATCAGTGACTTTTACTTAGACGTCTAAGAGTATGTTATTTGGCCTTGGCTCTTGAAAGAAGTTCACCAAAATTAAAAAGTCAAGATCTTACAAGTGCCTGTTTGGTTTATTTCAGGAAACTTCCCAAGAGCAAGTGTTCATAGCTAATAGTTACAGTACTCACTACCAATTACTTAGCACTTGCTGTACGCCAGGTGCTAGTATACTAAATGTTTCACACATGTTATCTCAGTCACTCCTCATAACAGTGCCGTGAGGTAGGTTTTTCCCCACTTAGAAATGAGAGGAGAGGTTACTTGGCCTCTCTGAGCCTCAGTTTTTTCATTTGTAAAACAGAGAAAAGGAAAGCCTCCTTATGTTGTAATGGGAATTTCTAAGTCCAGATGAAAGTTTTCTCGAGTATATACACAGAGTGTCTGTGTAAAACATAAACTTTACATCTAAGAACTCAAATTTTGACGTCTTTCTAATGAAAGGTGCAGTTTCTAAAAGGGGCTTCTCAGAATGAAAGTGAACAAAAATTAGACGCAGTTAGACATTGGAGGCAACAATGATACACATTGGAAAGCATTGTATTTGACTTGGTCAGTTTCTCCTTGTAGCCTCCACCTCTAGCCCTCAGGCCAGTGCCCTTTGCTTCAGCCCTGTGCTTCAACCACTTTGACTCATGATGGGCTGTGCCCTTACCGTGGCGTCACCATTGCCTAACCATGTGAGTGAGATACCAGGTGCCTACGAATGAACTGCTTCTCTGGTATACTAAGCAATATTTCAGGTTGAAAACTAGCCACAAAAGAACCGATTAACACACAGAATGACATAGTTGAAAGTGCATGCGTGAAAAGCGGCATATTAAAAAGATCAAGGGGCTTGAACACTGAAAACCTGGGATCAAGTCTTGGCTCTGCCACTTACTAGCTGCGTGACCTAGGGCAAGTCCCGTAACCTCTTTGAGTCTCAGCTTTCTTATCTGTAAAATGAGGATAATCAGGATAGCTAGTTCATTTATTGAAGATCAAATGGGAGAGAGCATAATGTAAGGGAGACTGATCTGAAAACTAGAAACTGTCAAATGGATATTAATGCATCATGCTAAACTTCATTAAGCTTCTCCTTTATAGCATGGTATGATTTAACACATATATAGCATTCAAGAAATCTCTGTCAATTTTAAATAGCGTGTATATATATATATATATATATATATATATATATATATATGGACGTTAAAATTTTTACCTCAATTAATTATACTAGCATTTCATGCCAAGATGTGAAATGTCATTTGGCAATAAAAATCTATAGCCTTCTTGATTCTAGCTATGAACTGTCATTCTAATTTTGACTCCACCAGTTTTTCTAAGAGGTTTTAAACTGACCATAATTACCCCACTCACTGATCAGATCTGGGATCATGAACAGATGACTTCACCTTGATGAGTTCTGTAAAATAAAGAAAATATTTCTAGTTTCCCCCTACCTTACAGAGCTGTTATGAGAATTGAATGCTTTGAAAAGCATAGCATAATATACAAGTGCAAGGGACATGCATAAAAAAATGAATATGATCCTCAGGGACCTCTCAGTGTAGCATCAGAACTAAACACACAAATAATTCTGTTAAAAAATAGAAGATGACCATGCCGTTAAAAAGTTATAGAGAGTGGTTGATGTGAGGAAGGGGTAGATGAGTGGAAATATCCACATTTGACTGCGATGCAGTCTTGGAGAAGACACATCCATACCAGACTAAAAGCTCCTGCACGCTTAGCTTTTTTCTCTTGTTCTCTGTTGTAGCTCCAGCAGCTAGAACCGTGCCTGGCGTGTGGTAGATGCTCAATTTGTTGGATGAATGAACAGTAGTCTTTCTGATGAATATGGGTGACTAGTGTTGTGAAGATAGGCTGACTTTGGCTAACATCCTGTGGCTTGGGTTGGCCATAATAACCTTGTCCTGGTTCTCCATCTGAGAACTTGTTCTGAGATATCACATAACCCAGAGTTTACCTTAATATCCAGGTCAAATTACAAGGTGACGTTTTCATGCCACTGTTAATCAATTTGTTTACAGTAGTCATATACATTTATTTTAGTTACTGTTGATATTGCTCATTGTAGACCCTAAGGGACCAGTTATTAAGATATTAGAAATCTGTCCAGGGGCCGGCCATGTGGCTGAGTGCTTAAATTCGCGCGCTCCACTTGGGCGGCCCAGGGTTTCACTGGTTCGGATCCTGGGCACGGACATGGCACCGCTCATCAGGCCGTGCTGACGCAGCGTCCCACATGCCACAACTAGAAGGACCCACAACTAAAATATGCAACTATATACTGGGGGGATTGGGGGAGAAAAAGCAGGAAAAAAAAGAAAAAGATTGGCACCAGTGTTAGCTCAGGTGCTAGTCTTTAAAAAAAAAAAAAAAAACTGTCCAAACTTTCTAGATGTCAATTTTACCAATTTTTGTGGGTGGAGGTGGGGTGGAAAGTGGTAGAGAATTTTTATTTTAATGAGAGAGATATATTTGGGTGAATGTGCCACGGCAGAACCACCAGTGGCTCCTTTTGTAAATAAGAAAACAAAGTCAGGTTGTAGTTTTCAGTCTAGTTTAGATCTGGAAAGAAACCTAGAAATGACCTAGTCCAGGAAACCCTTTTTTCCAAATAAGGTTTCATCAGAACCCCTATCTGTAAAACAGATAAATGGCATTTTCATCAATATAGATGTCTATTTTAATTTTATGCCATTTGTTTTTTCATTTCTCAGGGAGAACCCCAGTTAATATGTTGGGGTGTTAAAGGTATTAAAATTTGGTATATAATATGTGAATGTGCCTGTTTTGAATTTTTTACAATGAAAATATACATTATTCGATGAAATCAGGGGCCAGCCCGGTGGCACAGCAGTTAAGTGTGCACGTTCTGCTTCGGCGGCCCAGGGTTTGCTGGTTCGGATCCCGGGTGCAGACATGATACCGCTTGGCACGCCATGCTGTGGTAGGTAGGCATCCCACATATAAAGTAGAGGAAGATGGGCATGGATGTTAGCTCAGGGCCAGTCTTCCTCAGCAAAAAGAGGAGGATTGGCAGCAGTTAGCTCAGGCTTAATCTTCCTCAAAAGAATAAAAAAAAAGAAAATATACTTTAATCGATGAAATCAGAATCAAACATTTCAAGAAGCCTCTGAGGTGCACAGATGAAACACATTGAAAAATAATGATCTCGCCCTACTCATTCATAGCATAGATATGGAGGTTGAAACTAATCTGCAGAACCTCATCTGTCTCCACATTTTGCTTCTTGATATGGTGACGTTAATGACATTAATGAATCTGAACACAGTTGACTACCTCAATACTTCCAGATTTCAAGGGTTTCTCCTACTTAAATGTAAATAAATGTTTCTAGGCCATCTTAAGGTTCCAGTGGAATCCAAGGTGACTTACAAACCTTTACTTTTATATTGTTTCTTCTGCTTTGAAATTTGTATTTAAATTTTTCATTGTGGTGTTAATACATGATTGTATGTAGGATAGGAGACAAATTCAAATCTTTTGAGGTTTTTTGTGTTTTTTTCTTGGCATGGGGTTAACCAGAAATATGACATTTAAGAAAAGGAAAACTTGGGGCTGGCCCCGTGGCCGAGTGGTTAAGTTCACGCGCTCCGCTGCAGGCGGCCCAGTGTTTCGTCGGTTCGAATCCTGGGCGCGGACATGGCACTGCTCGTCAGACCACGCTGAGGCAGCGTCCCACATGCCACAACTAGAGGAACCCACAACGAAGAATACACAACTATGTACCGGGGGGCTTTGGGGAGAAAAAGGAAAAAATAAAAATCTTTAAAAAAAAAAAAAAATTTCTTAAAAAAAAAAAAAAGAAAAGGAAAACTTTTGTTTTTTTCTGAGGAAGATTAGCCCTGAGCTAACTGCTGCCAATCCTCCTCTTTTTGCTGAGGAAGACTGGCCCTGAGCTAACATCCATGCCCATCTTCCTCTGCTTTATACATGGGACACCCACCACAACATGGCTTTTGCCAAGCAGTGCCATGTCCGCACCTGGGATCCGAACCAGCGAACCCCAGGCCACCGAGAAGCGGAACATACGAACTTAACTGCTGCACCACCCCCAAAAAAGGAAAACTTTTGAAGGGAGGGCAGTAAATTTAAGGTAGAGTCCTAGAATTATCCTCAGTCCCAGTGAAGACCTCATGGCCAATATTTGGGTATTTCAACATCTGCAGTGTTGAAGCCAGCCCTGTTTCCTAAGATGGAAATTGCCATGTGCAAAATGACTTGATAGAAAATGGTGTACATTCTATATAATCTTCTAACAGCAGAATGCGACCAGTGGCACTTCCCCTAAAAAAAATAAATTACCCGAAATTTGCTGCACATTCATATTCATTTTCATCACAGCAGATGCTCATTAGTATGTTGTTATTAATTGGTATTCACTTTAGGTTTTGTTTAAAATGAAGATAATAATTAGGTTTTAATTACTGCATCATTCGTGGGGGGGTTGTCTGTGGGGAGAGGCAAAGAGTGAAATGCCTCTTAAAGCACTGAAATATTTCCTGATGCTTATTCAGCAACGTGTGTTGCCAAAGACTTTGAAAAATAACTTCATCTTTACAAAAAAAATAGGACTAGGATTCTGAAATGAAGAAATTGCTGTGTGTGTTTTTTAAGCCCACCGTTGTCAAGAACTCACTGCAAATTGTCTACTTGATGGACATACTGAATCAGATGATAATGTGCACTACCATTCTTTCTAATTAAATTACCAAAAAGACTTCTTGGAAAAGTAACCCTCACAAGAGGCTGATTAATGAAGTGGTGGCAATGTTTTGTATTAGAACTAATTGAAGTAATCCAAATAAGTTATTTCTGTAGCCTATGGAAATAATTTCCTTTGCAAAGAAGTACAGTGGAGTTGGCTTTTTTTTCACTCTTTTGTTGTTCCATATTTGCAAAATAGCTAAGTTAATACAGATATTGCAAATAAAATGGGTAGAAAACTAAGTAATTTAATTGAGAGCAGGGAAAACAAGAAACCTTATCTCAATCTTTTCATAATCAAGACTAATAATTTATATAAGGCTTAAAGTTGTATGGAAATGGAGGAGTCTTGGAATTCTAAAGGCATATCTTTACTAGAAATAGCATTTTTTAATGCATTCATAAAAAGTGGCATTCATATTCAAGAGTTTAAGCATATTCCTTAGACAAAACTTTCTGGAGCACCTATTACGGGCATGGCATTGGGTTTTCCAACTGTGTACAAATCCAAACCCTCCAGAAGCTTACAGTCTAGTTGGGAAAAGTGTGGGATCTTTCGTGTATCCACTGTGTACTTGGTGCCAGTCGTGGTGCTAGGTGCTTTCCATATGCTATCTTGTTTGTCTTTACAACATTCCTAAGAGTTTTATTAGCCTCATTTTACACATGAAGAAATTGAGATGTGAGTAGGTTAAGCAATGTGTCCAAGGTCACCCAAGCCTTTAAGTGGTAGAACCGACTTTCAAACCAGATTTATTCTGACCCCAAAGCCAGTCTGCCATGGGGAGAAAGACACAGGAAACATTAAAAAACATTTCAAGGGACTAGAAGTCTTTGTGTCATTAGGCAATATGTTGAGACTCAGTGAGAGGTGGAGACAGGTTCTGTGAAATCCCTTCCTTCCGTAAACATTCACTGAGGGACAATTGCACACCCTGCTCTGGGCTAGGCCCCAGCCGTGCAGAGGGAAAGGCACAGTCTCTGCCCTCAGGAGCTCACAGCCTAGGAGGCGCGAGGGTGACCAAACTGGTGAGGACTACCTGGAGTGTGATTTCTGGGCCAGAGGGATGTGGTGAACCATGGAGACCCAGAAGAGAGGTGACTGAGTCTGTCAGGTGGAAAGTGAGCAAACGAAGCATGTAGGCATGAAAGACTTCCCAGAAACTGTGATGACTGTGCGGTCTGATGAGGTAGGTAGAAACTGAATGTCTCTTTCTGCAAGGCTGGAAGGTTGGGCCTGAAAGGAGGGGCAGAATTGCTTGGGCCGGGGCGCGGAGGAGGGAAGGAGCACACGGCCTGCCTGCCTGCCTGGAGCGGGAGATGGTGAGGAGCGGGCGGGTACGTGGCCAGGCTCGTGGTTGAGGGGCATATGGAGAACGCTTGAGAGTGGGCCTGAGGGGTTGGAACTCTATCTGGTAGGTGGAGAAGGTGCTAGTAGGGATTTTTCAGCGAAGGCTAATCCTAAGGCAATTTTCCATTTCTAGGCATGTACCTCCTGGTCTCTGTCAGTGCCAGCAGGTTTTAGAGTTCTGAATCTGCTTCATGTTGAGATGCCTAGAGTAAATTCTATCTTCACTTTTTGTAAAGTAATGGGGTTTAATACACCATCATTGTATTTTAAAGTTATAGTCAGTGCTGGTTTATTTGTGCTCATAGTAGCAGAAGAATGATGTTTAATGATCAAAAATAGTTTTGGGGTATGTTTTAGGGTTTGGGGCAGCCTATTTTCCCTCCTGATTTGATATTGCTCAGGCTTAAACCAAAATGAATTTGACTTCTATGAGTATATACCAGCTGATGTGAGAAGGCAGACCTTGCATGATCTAGGTTGTAGGAGGAAGATAACTTGAGGTTAAGATTTTGCTGTGGATAATTTCTAGGGTCATGAGCTCAACTCTTCATACCTCAAGCAATTTAATTCAGGGGCAAGTTATGTTTGTTTTCAAGTTGATAAAGAGGTGGTTTTAGCTAACTTCTGCTCTGCCCCTACAAATGAGGTGGGGGAGAGAAAACTGGTCATATTGCCATACAGAAATCTTAGAAAGCTAAAGTAAAAGGCTGTGTTATTGTCAAGGTAGTTCAAAAGAAGGTCAGTCGAAAATCACTACTACAGCCACTTTGGAAACAGTTTGGCAGTTCCTACTAAAGCTGAACGTTTGCTTGCCCTGTGACCCAGCATTTCCACTCCTAGGTATTGTAATCAACAGAAGTGTCCACATATATGCTTCAAAGACATACACAAGAATATTCACAGCAGCACCATTCTTAATGGCCAGCAAACTGGAAACCACTTAAATGCCCATCTTCCATAGAATGGATAAATAGATTGTGATATATTCATTCAGTGAAATACTTCACAGCAGTGAGAATAAACTCCTGCTACATGCAACAACATAGATGAATCTCGCAAATATAATGTTGAGCAAAAGAAACCAAAGAGAAAAGAGTGTAAACTATATGATTCTATACACATAAAGTTGTTTGGTTTTTTTTTTAAGGCAAATCTATTGTTATCCTTGGGGAGAAAATGGGGAGTCGCTGGGAGGGGAACAAGGGGGGCCTCTAAGATGCTGAGAATGCTCTGTTTTTTGTTCTGGGTGCTGATTATAAAGATGTGTTCACTTTGTGCATTGAGCTGCACACTTATTATTTGGCACTTTTTCAGTGTGTAGCTTATAATTCAATAAAAAGAACCAAAAACTAAAATGCAAGTCGGGTTTAACACTGCCTTGTATTTACGTGAGGGAAAATACATCCTATCCTAATCTTGAAATAACTTGCTTGAACAAGCAAGCATCTTCCTCAAAAATAGTTC